>NC_140999.1:74828818-75035975 GCF_052327205.1 Somniosus microcephalus | reverse complement strand
CCGATCACACTCCCCCCGATCACACTCCCCACGATTACACTCCCCCGATCACACTCCCCCAGATCACACTCGCCCAATCAGACTCGCCCGATCACACTCCCCGATCACATTCCCCACGATCACACTCCCCCCGATCACACTCCCCCGATCACACTCCCCCCGATCACACTCCCCACGATTACACTCCCCCGATCACACTCCCCCCGATCACACTCCCCCCGATAACACTCCCCCCGATCACTCTCGCCCCGATCACACTCCCGCCGATCACACTCACCCGATCACAATCCCCCGATCACACTCCCCCCGATCACACTCCCCCGGATCACACTCCCCCATCACACTCCCCCCGATCACACTCCCCCCGGTCACACTCCCCGATCACTCTCCCCCGATCACACTCCCCCCGAATACACTCCCCCGATCACACTCCCCCGATCACACTCCCCCCGATCACACTTCCCACTATCACACTCCCCCGATCACACTCCCCCGATCACTCTCCCCCGATCACACTCCCCCCGATCACTCTCCCCCGATCACACTCCCCCGATCACACTCGCCCCGATCACACTCCCCCCGATCACACTCTCCCCGAACACACTCCGCCCGATCACACTCACCCGATCACACTCCCCCTGATCACACTCCCCCCGATCACACTCACCCGATCACACTCCCCCGATCACACTCCACCCGATCACACTCCCCCGATCACACTATCCCTGATCACACTCCCCACGATTACACTCCCCCGATCACACTCCCCCCGATCACACTCCCCCAGATCACACTCGCCCGATCAGACTCGCCCGATCACACTCCCCGATCACATTCCCCACGATCACACTCCCCCCGATCACACTCCCCACGATTACACTCCCCCGATCACACTCCCCCCGATCACACTCCCCCCGATCACACTCCCCCCGATCACTCTCGCCCCGATCACACTCCCGCCGATCACACTCACCCGATCACAATCCCCCGATCACACTCCCCCCGATCACGCTCCCCCGGATCACACTCCCCCCAATCACACTCCCCCCGATCACACTCCCCCCGGTCACACTCCCCGATCACACTCCCCCGATCACACTCCCCCGATCACACTCCCCCCGATCACACTCCCCACTATCACACTCCCCCGATCACACTCCCCCGATCACTCTCCCCCGATCACACACCCCCCGATCACACTCCCCCGATCACACTCCCCCGATCACACTCCGCCCGATCACACACCCCCGATCACACTCTCCCCGAACACACTCCCCCCGATCACACTCACCCGATCACACTCCCCCGATCACACTCCACCCGATCACACTCCCCCGATCACACTACCCCTGATCACACTCCCCAAGATTACACTACCCCGATCACACTCCCCCCGATCACACTCCCCCCGATCACACTCGCCCGATCAGACTCGCCCGATCACACTCCCCGATCACATTCCCCCCGATCACACTTCCCCCGATCACACTCCCCCGATCACACTCCCCCCGATCACACTCCCCACGATTACACTCCCCCGATCACACTCCCCCCGATCACACTCCCCCCGATCACACTCCCCCCGGTCACACTCCCCCCGATCACACTCACCAGATCACACTCCCCCGATCACACTCCACCCGATCACACTCCCGCCGATCACACTCACCCGATCACACTCCCCCGATCACACTCCCCCCGATCACACTCCCCCGGATCACGTTCCCCCCGATCACACTCCCCCAATCACACTCCCCCCGATCTCACTCCCCCAAATCACACTCCCCCGATCACATTGCCCCCATTCACACTCCCCCCGCTCACACTCACCCGATCACACTCCCCCGATCACACTTCCCCCGATCACACTCCCCCCGATCACACTCCCCCGGATCACACTCCCCCCGATCACTCTCGCCCCGATCACACTCCCGCCGATCACACTCACCCGATCACAATCCCCCGATCACACTCCCCCCGATCACACCCCCCCGGTCACACTCCCCCGATCACACTCCCCCCGATCACACTCCCGCGATCACACTCCCCCGATCACACTCCCCCCGATCACACTCCCCACTATCACACTCCCCCGATCACACTCCCCCGATCACTCTCCCCCGATCACACTCCCCCCGATCACACTCCCCCGATCACACTCCCCCGATCACACGCCCCCCGATCACACTCCCCCCGATCACACTCCCCCCGATCACACTCCCCCCGATCACACTCACCCGATCACACTTCCCCGATCACGCTCCACCCGATCACACTCCCCCGATCACACGACCCCTGATCACACTCCCCACGATTACACTCCCCCGATCACACTCCCCCCGATCACACTCCCCCAGATCACACTCGCCCGATCAGACTCGCCCGATCACACTCCCCGATCACATTCCCCACGATCACACTCCCCCCGATCACACTCCCCCGATCACACTCCCCCCGATCACACTCCCCACGATTACACTCCCCCGATCACACTCCCCCAGATCACACTCGCCCGATCAGACTCGCCCGATCACACTCCCCGATCACATTCCCCACGATCACACTCCCCCCGATCACACTCCCCCGATCACACTCCCCCCGATCACACTCCCCACGATTACACTCCCCCGATCACACTCCCCCCGATCACACTCCCCCCGATCACACTCCCCCCGATCACTCTCGCCCCGATCACACTCCCGCCGATCACACTCCCGCCGATCACACTCACCCGATCACAATCCCCCGATCACACTCCCCCCGATCACACTCCCCCGGATCACACTCCCCCCGATCACACTCCCCCCGGTCACACTCCCCGATCACTCTCCCCCGATCACACTCCCCCCGAATACACTCCCCCGATCACACTCCCCCGATCACACTCCCCCCGATCACACTTCCCACTATCACACTCCCCCGATCACACTCCCCCGATCACTCTCCCCCGATCACACTCCCCCCGATCACTCTCCCCCGATCACACTCCCCCGATCACACTCGCCCCGATCACACTCCCCCCGATCACACTCTCCCCGAACACACTCCGCCCGATCACACTCACCCGATCACACTCCCCCTGATCACACTCCCCCCGATCACACTCACCCGATCACACTCCCCCGATCACACTCCACCCGATCACACTCCCCCGATCACACTATCCCTGATCACACTCCCCACGATTACACTCCCCCGATCACACTCCCCCCGATCACACTCCCCCAGATCACACTCGCCCGATCAGACTCGCCCGATCACACTCCCCGATCACATTCCCCACGATCACACTCCCCCCGATCACACTCCCCACGATTACACTCCCCCGATCACACTCCCCCAGATCACACTCGCCCGATCAGACTCGCCCGATCACACTCCCCGATCACATTCCCCACGATCACACTCCCCCCGATCACACTCCCCCGATCACACTCCCCCCGATCACACTCCCCACGATTACACTCCCCCGATCACACTCCCCCCGATCACACTCCCCCCGATCACACTCCCCCCGATCACTCTCGCCCCGATCACACTCCCGCCGATCACACTCACCCGATCACAATCCCCCGATCACACTCCCCCCGATCACACTCCCCCGGATCACACTACCCCATCACACTCCCCCCGATCACACTCCCCCCGATCACACTCCCCCGATCACACTCCCCCCGAATACACTCCCCCGATCACACTCCCCCGATCACACTCCCCCCGATCACACTTCCCACTATCACACTCCCCCGATCACACTCCCCCGATCACTCTCCCCCGATCACACTCCCCCCGATCACTCTCCCCCGATCACACTCCCCCGATCACACTCGCCCCGATCACACTCCCCCCGATCACACTCTCCCCGAACACACTCCGCCCGATCACACTCACCCGATCACACTCCCCCTGATCACACTCCCCCCGATCACACTCACCCGATCACACTCCCCCGATCACACTCCACCCGATCACACTCCCCCGATCACACTATCCCTGATCACACTCCCCACGATTACACTCCCCCGATCACACTCCCCCCGATCACACTCCCCCAGATCACACTCGCCCGATCAGACTCGCCCGATCACACTCCCCGATCACATTCCCCACGATCACACTCCCCCCGATCACACTCCCCACGATTACACTCCCCCGATCACACTCCCCCCGATCACACTCCCCCCGATCACACTCCCCCCGATCACTCTCGCCCCGATCACACTCCCGCCGATCACACTCACCCGATCACAATCCCCCGATCACACTCCCCCCGATCACGCTCCCCCGGATCACACTCCCCCCAATCACACTCCCCCCGATCACACTCCCCCCGGTCACACTCCCCGATCACACTCCCCCCGATCACACTACCCCGATCACACTCCCCCGATCACACTCCCCCCGATCACACTCCCCACTATCACACTCCCCCGATCACACTCCCCCGATCACTCTCCCCCGATCACACACCCCCCGATCACACTCCCCCGATCACACTCCCCCGATCACACTCCCCCGATCACACTCCGCCCGATCACACACCCCCGATCACACTCTCCCCGAACACACTCCCCCCGATCACACTCACCCGATCACACTCCCCCGATCACACTCCACCCGATCACACTCCCCCGATCACACTCGCCCCGATCACACTCCCCCCGATCACACTCTCCCCGAACACACTCCGCCCGATCACACTCACCCGATCACACTCCCCCCGAACACACTCCCCCCGATCACACTCACCCGATCACACTCCCCCGATCACACTCCACCCGATCACACTCCCCCGATCACACTACCCCTGATCACACTCCCCAAGATTACACTACCCCGATCACACTCCCCCCGATCACACTCCCCCCGATCACACTCGCCCGATCAGACTCGCCCGATCACACTCCCCGATCACATTCCCCCCGATCACACTTCCCCCGATCACACTCCCCCGATCACACTCCCCCCGATCACACTCCCCACGATTACACTCCCCCGATCACACTCCCCCCGATCACACTCCCCCCGATCACACTCCCCCCGGTCACACTCCCCCCGATCACACTCACCAGATCACACTCCCCCGATCACACTCCACCCGATCACACTCCCGCCGATCACACTCACCCGATCACACTCCCCCGATCACACTCCCCCCGATCACACTCCCCCGGATCACGTTCCCCCCGATCACACTCCCCCAATCACACTCCCCCCGATCTCACTCCCCCAAATCACACTCCCCCGATCACATTGCCCCCATTCACACTCCCCCCGCTCACACTCCCTCCGGTCACACTCCCCCAGATCACACAGCACCCGGTCACACTTCCCAGATCACACTCCCCCCGATCACACTCCCCCCGATCATACTCCCCCCGATCACTCTCCCGCCGATCACACTCACCCGATCACACTCCCCCGATCACACTTCCCCCGATCACACTCCCCCCGATCACACTCCCCCGGATCACACTCCCCCCGATCACTCTCGCCCCGATCACACTCCCGCCGATCACACTCACCCGATCACAATCCCCCGATCACACTCCCCCCGATCACACCCCCCCGGTCACACTCCCCGATCACACTCCCCCGATCACACTCCCCCCGATCACACTCCCCCGATCACACTCCCCCGATCACACTCCCCCCGATCACACTCCCCACTATCACACTCCCCCGATCACACTCCCCCGATCACTCTCCCCCGATCACACTCCCCCCGATCACACTCCCCCGATCACACTCCCCCGATCACACGCCCCCCGATCACACTCCCCCCGATCACACTCCCCCCGATCACACTCCCCCCGATCACACTCACCCGATCACACTCCCCCGATCACGCTCCACCCGATCACACTCCCCCGATCACACGACCCCTGATCACACTCCCCACGATTACACTCCCCCGATCACACTCCCCCCGATCACACTCCCCCAGATCACACTCGCCCGATCAGACTCGCCCGATCACACTCCCCGATCACATTCCCCACGATCACACTCCCCCCGATCACACTCCCCCGATCACACTCCCCCCGATCACACTCCCCACGATCACACTCCCCCGATCACACTCCCCCAGATCACACTCGCCCGATCAGACTCGCCCGATCACACTCCCCGATCACATTCCCCACGATCACACTCCCCCCGATCACACTCCCCCGATCACACTCCCCCCGATCACACTCCCCACGATTACACTCCCCCGATCACACTCCCCCCGATCACACTCCCCCCGATCACACTCCCCCCGATCACTCTCGCCCCGATCACACTCCCGCCGATCACACTCACCCGATCACAATCCCCCGATCACACTCCCCCCGATCACACTCCCCCGGATCACACTCCCCCATCACACTCCCCCCGATCACACTCCCCCCGGTCACACTCCCCGATCACTCTCCCCCGATCACACTCCCCCCGAATACACTCCCCCGATCACACTCCCCCGATCACACTCCCCCCGATCACACTTCCCACTATCACACTCCCCCGATCACACTCCCCCGATCACTCTCCCCCGATCACACTCCCCCCGATCACTCTCCCCCGATCACACTCCCCCGATCACACTCGCCCCGATCACACTCCCCCCGATCACACTCTCCCCGAACACACTCCGCCCGATCACACTCACCCGATCACACTCCCCCTGATCACACTCCCCCCGATCACACTCACCCGATCACACTCCCCCGATCACACTCCACCCGATCACACTCCCCCGATCACACTATCCCTGATCACACTCCCCACGATTACACTCCCCCGATCACACTCCCCCCGATCACACTCCCCCAGATCACACTCGCCCGATCAGACTCGCCCGATCACACTCCCCGAGATCACACTCCCCACGATTACACTCCCCCGATCACACTCCCCCCGATCACACTCCCCCCGATCACACTCCCCACGATCACTCTCGCCCCGATCACACTCCCGCCGATCACACTCACCCGATCACAATCCCCCGATCACACTCCCCCCGATCACGCTCCCCCGGATCACACTCCCCCCAATCACACTCCCCCCGATCACACTCCCCCCGGTCACACTCCCCGATCACACTCCCCCGATCACACTCCCCCCGATCACACTACCCCGATCACACTCCCCCGATCACACTCCCCCCGATCACACTCCCCACTATCACACTCCCCCGATCACACTCCCCCGATCACTCTCCCCCGATCACACACCCCCCGATCACACTCCCCCGATCACACTCCCCCGATCACACTCCGCCCGATCACACACCCCCGATCACACTCTCCCCGAACACACTCCCCCCGATCACACTCACCCGATCACACTCCCCCGATCACACTCCACCCGATCACACTCCCCCGATCACACTACCCCTGATCACACTCCCCAAGATTACACTACCCCGATCACACTCCCCCCGATCACACTCCCCCCGATCACACTCGCCCGATCAGACTCGCCCGATCACACTCCCCGATCACATTCCCCCCGATCACACTTCCCCCGATCACACTCCCCCGATCACACTCCCCCCGATCACACTCCCCACGATTACACTCCCCCGATCACACTCCCCCCGATCACACTCACCCCGATCACACTCCCCCCGGTCACACTCCCCCCGATCACACTCACCAGATCACACTCCCCCGATCACACTCCACCCGATCACACTCCCCCGATCACACTACGCCCGATCACACTCCCCCGATCACACTACGCCCGATCACACTCCCCACGATTACACTCCCCCGATCACACTCCCCCCGATCACACTCCCCCGATCACACTCGCCCGAACAGACTCGCCTGATCACACTCCCCCGATCACATTCCCCCCGATCACACTCCCCCCGATCAAACTCCCCCGATCACACTCCCCCCGATCACACTCCCCACGATTACACTCCACCGATCACACTCCCCCCGACCACACTCCCCCCGATCACATTCCCCCGATCACATTCCCCCGATCACACTCCCCGATCACATTCCCCCTGATCACACCCCCCCCAATCACACTCCCCCGATCTCAACCACCGATCAGTCTCCCCCCGGTCAAAGTCCAACCGATCACACTCCCCCCGATGACACTCCCCCCGATATCACTCCTCCAAACACACTACCCCCCGATCACACTCTCCCGACCACACTCCCCCGATCACACTGCCCTGATCACACTCCCCCTGATCACACTCCCCCGATCACACTCCCCCGATCACAATCCCCCGATCACACTCTCCCGATCACACTCCCACCGATCACACTCCCCCGATCACACTCCCCCGATCACAGTCCCCCCATCACACTCGCCCCGAACACACTCCCCCCGAACACACTCCCCCCGATCACACTTCGCCGATCACACTCCCGCCGATCATACTCCCCCCGATCACACTCCCCCCGATCACACTCCCCCGATCACACTCCCCCGATCACACTCACCCGATCACACTCCCCCGATCACACTCCCCCGATCACACTCCCACGATCACATTCCCCTGATCACACTCCCCTCGATCACACTCCCCCCGATCACAATCCCCCGATCACACTCACCCCGATCACACTCCCCCGATCACACTCCCCCCGATTACACTGCCCCGATCACACTCCCCCGATCACACTCCCCCCGATCACAGTACCCCCGATCACACTCCCCCGATCACACTCACCCGATCACACTCCCCCGATCACACTCCCCCGATCACACTCCCACGATCACACTCCCCTGATCACACTCCCCTCGATCACACTCCCCTCGATCACACTCCCCTGATCACACTCCCCCCGATCACACTCCCCCGATGACACTCCCACCGATCACACTGCCCCGATCACACTCCCCCGATCACACTCCCCCCGATCACAGTCCCCCCGATCACACTCCCCCCGATCACACGCCCCCGATCACACTCCCCCGATGAAACTCCCCCCGATCTCACTCCCCCGATCACACGCCCCCCGATAACACTCCCCCGATCACACTCCCCCAATCACACTCCCCCCGATCACATTCCCCCGATCACATTCCCCCGATCACACTCCCCGATCACATTCCCCCTGATCACACCCCCCCCAATCACACTCCCCCGATCTCAACCACCGATCAGTCTCCCCCCGGTCAAAGTCCAACCGATCACACTCCCCCCGATGACACTCCCCCCGATATCACTCCTCCAAACACACTACCCCCCGATCACACTCTCCCGACCACACTCCCCCGATCACACTCCCCCTGATCACACTCCCCCGATCACACTCCCCCGATCACAATCCCCCGATCACACTCTCCCGATCACACTCCCACCGATCACACTCCCCCGATCACAGTCCCCCCATCACACTCGCCCCGAACACACTCCCCCCGAACACACTCCCCCCGATCACACTTCGCCGATCACACTCCCGCCGATCATACTCCCCCCGATCACACTCCCCCCGATCACACTCCCCCGATCACACTCCCCCGATCACACTCACCCGATCACACTCCCCCGATCACACTCCCCCGATCACACTCCCACGATCACATTCCCCTGATCACACTCCCCTCGATCACACTCCCCCCGATCACAATCCCCCGATCACACTCACCCCGATCACACTCCCCCGATCACACTCCCCCCGATTACACTGCCCCGATCACACTCCCCCGATCACACTCCCCCCGATCACAGTACCCCCGATCACACTCCCCCGATCACACTCACCCGATCACACTCCCCCGATCACACTCCCCCGATCACACTCCCCCGATCACAGTCCCACGATCACATTCCCCTGATCACACTCCCCTCGATCACACTCCCCCCGATCACAATCCCCCGATCACACTCACCCCGATCACACTCCCCCGATCACACTCCCCCCGATTACACTGCCCCGATCACACTCCCCCGATCACACTCCCCCCGATCACAGTACCCCCGATCACACTCCCTCGATCACACTCCCCTGATCACACTCCCCCCGATCACACTCCCCCGATGACACTCCCCCCGATCACACTGCCCCGATCACACTCCCCCGATCACACTCCCCCCGATCACAGTCCCCCCGATCACACTCCCCCCGATCACACTCCCCCCGATCACACTCCCCCGATGAAACTCCCCCCGATCTCACTCCCCCGATCACACGCCCCCCGATAACACTCCCCCGATCACACTCCCCCAATCACACTCCCCCCAATCTCACTCCCCCAATCACACTCCCCCGATCACACTCCCCCCGCTCACACTCCCCCCGATCACACAGCACCCGGTCACACTTCCCCGATCACACCCCCCCGATCACACTCCCCCAAATCATACTCCCCCCGATCACACTCCCGCCGATCACACTCACCCGATCACACTCCCCCGATCACACTCCCCCCGATCATACTCCCCCGGATCACGTTCCCCCCGATCACACTCCCCCAATCACACTCCCCCCGATCTCACTCCCCCAAATCACACTCCCCCGATCACATTGCCCCCATTCACACTCCCCCCGCTCACACTCCCTCCGGTCACACTCCCCCCGATCACACAGCACCCGGGCACACTTCCCTGATCACACTCCACCCGATCACACTCCCCCCGATCATACTCCCCCCAATCACACTCCCGCCGATCACACTCACCCGATCACACTCCCCCGATCACACTTCCCCCGATCACACTCCCCCCGATCACACTCCCCCGGATCACACTCCCCCCGATCACTCTCGCCCCGATCACACTCCCGCCGATCACACTCACCCGATCACAATCCCCCGATCACACTCCCCCGGATCACACTCCCCCCAGTCACACTCCCCCCGATCACACTCCCCCCGGTCACACTCCCCGATCACACTCCCCCGATCACACTCCCCCCGATCACACTCCCCCGATCACACTCCCCCGATCACACTCCCCCCGATCACACTCCCCACTATCACACTCCCCCGATCACACTCCCCCGATCACTCTCCCCCGATCACACTCCCCCCGATCACACTCCCCCGATCACACTCCCCCGATCACACTCCCCCCGATCACACTCCCCCCGATCACACTCCCCCCGATCACACTCCCCCCGTTCACACTCACCCGATCACACTCCCCCGATCACGCTCCACCCGATCACACTCCCCCGATCACACTACCCCTGATCACACTCCCCACGATTACACTCCCCCGATCACACTCCCCCCGATCACACTCCCCCAGATCACACTCGCCCGATCAGACTCGCCCGATCACACTCCCCGATCACATTCCCCACGATCACACTCCCCCCGATCACACTCCCCCGATCACACTCCCCCCGATCACACTCCCCACGATTACACTCCCCCGATCACACTCCCCCTGATCACACTCACCCCGATCACACTCCCCCCGATCACTCTCGCCCCGATCACACTCCCGCCGATCACACTCACCCGATCACAATCCCCCGATCACACTCCCCCCGATCACACTCCCCCGGATCACACTCCCCCCATCACACTCCCCCCGATCACACTCCCCCCGGTCACACTCCCCGATCACACTCCCCCGATCACACTCCCCCCGATTACACTCCCCCGATCACACTCCCCCGATCACACTCCCCCCGATCACACTTCCCACTATCACACTCCCCCGATCACACTCCCCCGATCACTCTCCCCCGATCACACTCCCCCCGATCACTCTCCCCCGATCACACTCCCCCGATCACACTCGCCCCGATCACACTCCCCCCGATCACACTCTCCCCGAACACACTCCCCCCGATCACACTCACCCGATCACACTCCCCCTGATCACACACCCCCCGATCACACTCACCCGATCACACTCCCCCGATCACACTCCACCCGATCACACTCCCCCGATCACACTACCCCTGATCACACTCCCCACGATTACACTCCCCCGATCACACTCCCCCCGATCACACTCCCCCAGATCACACTCGCCCGATCAGACTCGCCCGATCACACTCCCCGATCACATTCCCCACGATCACACTCCCCCCGATCACACTCCCCCGATCACACTCCCCCCGATCACACTCCCCACGATTACACTCCCCCGATCACACTCCCCCCGATCACACTCCCCCGGATCACACTCCCCCCGATCACTCTCGCCCCGATCACACTCCCGCCGATCACACTCACCCGATCACAATCCCCCGATCACACTCCCCCCGATCACACTCCCCCGGATCACACTCCCCCCAGTCACACTCCCCCCGATCACACCCCCCCGGTCACACTCCCCGATCACACTCCCCCGATCACACTCCCCCCGATCACACTCCCCCGATCACACTCCCCCGATCACACTCCCCCCGATCACACTCCCCATTATCACACTCCCCCGATCACACACCCCCGATCACTCTCCCCCGATCACACTCCCCCCGATCACACTCCCCCGATCACACTCCCCCGATCACACTCCCCCCGATCACACTCCCCCCGATCACACTCCCCCCGATCACACTCCCCCCGATCACACTCACCCGATCACACTCCCCCGATCACGCTCCACCCGATCACACTCCCCCGATCACACGACCCCTGATCACACTCCCCACGATTACACTCCCCCGATCACACTCCCCCCGATCACACTCCCCCAGATCACACTCGCCCGATCAGACTCGCCCGATCACACTCCCCGATCACATTCCCCACGATCACACTCCCCCCGATCACACTCCCCCGATCACACTCCCCCCGATCACACTCCCCACGATTACACTCCCCCGATCACACTCCCCCAGATCACACTCGCCCGATCAGACTCGCCCGATCACACTCCCCCCGGTCACACTCCCCGATCACACTCCCCCGATCACACTCCCCCCGATTACACTCCCCCGATCACACTCCCCCGATCACACTCCCCCCGATCACACTTCCCACTACCACACTCCCCCGATCACACTCCCCCGATCACTCTCCCCCGATCACACTCCCCCCGATCACTCTCCCCCGATCACACTCCCCCGATCACACTCGCCCCGATCACACTCCCCCCGATCACACTCTCCCCGAACACACTCCCCCCGATCACACTCACACGATCACACTCCCCCTGATCACACACCCCCCGATCACACTCACCCGATCACACTCCCCCGATCACACTCCACCCGATCACACTCCCCCGATCACACTACCCCTGATCACACTCCCCACGATTACACTCCCCCGATCACACTCCCCCCGATCACACTCCCCCAGATCACACTCGCCCGATCAGACTCGCCCGATCACACTCCCCGATCACATTCCCCACGATCACACTCCCCCCGATCACACTCCCCCGATCACACTCCCCCCGATCACACTCCCCACGATTACACTCCCCCGATCACACTCCCCCCGATCACACTCCCCCCGATCACACTCCCCCCGATCACTCTCGCCCCGATCACACTCCCGCCGATCACACTCACCCGATCACAATCCCCCGATCACACTCCCCCCGATCACACTCCCCCGGATCACACTCCCCCCAATCACACTCCCCCCGATCACACTCCCCCCGGTCACACTCCCCGATCACACTCCCCCGATCACACTCCCCCCGATCACACTACCCCGATCACACTCCCCCGATCACACTCCCCCCGATCACACTCCCCACTATCACACTCCCCCGATCACACTCCCCCGATCACTCTCCCCCGATCACACACCCCCCGATCACACTCCCCCGATCACACTCCCCCGATCACACTCCGCCCGATCACACACCCCCCGATCACACTCTCCCCGAACACACTCCCACCGATCACACTCACCCGATCACACTCCCCCGATCACACTCCACCCGATCACACTCCCCCGATCACACTACCCCTGATCACACTCCCCAAGATTACACTACCCCGATCACACTCCCCCCGATCACACTCCCCCCGATCACACTCCCCCCGATCACACTTGCCCGATCAGACTCGCCCGATCACACTCCCCGATCACATTCCCCCCGATCACACTCCCCCCGATCACACTCCCCCGATCACACTCCCCCCGATCACACTCCCCACGATTACACTCCCCCGATCACACTCCCCCCGATCACACTCCCCCCGATCACACTCCCCCCATCACACTCCCCCGATCACACTCCCCCGATCACACTCCCCCTGACCACACTCCCCCCGATCACATTCCCCCGATCACACTCCCCCGATCACACTCCCCCGATCTCACTCCTCCAAACACACTACCCCCCGATCCCACTCCCCCGACCACACTCCCCCGATCAAACTCCCCCGATCACATTCCCCCGATCACACTCCCCCGATCACACTCCCCCGATCTCACTCCTCCAAACATACTACCCCCCGATCCCACTCCCCCGACCACACTCCCCCGATCAAACTCCCCCGATCACACTCCCCCGATCACACTCCCCCGATCACACTCCCCCAATCACACTCCCCACTATCACAGTCCCCCCATCACACTCGCCCCGAACACACTCCCCCCGAACACACTCCCCCCGATCACACTTCGCCGATCACACTCCCGCCGATCATACTCCCCCCAATCACACTCCCCCCGATCACACTCCCCCCGATCACACTCCCCCCGATCACACTCACCCGATCACACTCCCCCGATCACACTCCACCCGATCACACTCCCCCGATCACACTACCCCCGATCACACTCCCCACGATTACACTCCCCCGATCACACTCCCCCCGATCACACTCCCCCCGATCACACTCGCCCGATCAGACTCGCCCAATCACACTCCCCCGATCACATTCCCCCCGATCACACTCCCCCCGATCACACTCCCCACGATTACACTCCCCCGATCACACACCCCCCGATCACACTCCCCCCGATCACACTCCCGCCGATCACACTCCCCCGATCACACTCCCCCGATCACACTCCCCCCGACCACACTCCCCCCGATCACATTCCCCCGATCACATTCCCCCGATCACACTCCCCCGATCACATTCCCCCTGATCACACACCCCCCAATCACACTCCCCCGATCACAACCACCGATCAGTCTCCCCCCGGTCACAGTCCAACCGATCACACTCCCCCCGATGACACTCCCCCCGATCTCACTCCTCCAAACACACTACCCCCCGATCACACTCCCCCGACCACACTCCCCCGATCACACTCCCCCGATCACACTCCCCCTGATCACACTCCCCCGATCACACTCCCCCGATCACACTCCCCCGATCACACTCTCCTGATCACACTCCCCCCGATCACACTCCCCCGATCACACCCCCCCGATCACAGTCCCCCCATCACCCTCGCCCCGAACACACTCCCCCCGAACACACTCCCCCCGATCACACTTCGCCGATCACACGCCCGCCGATCACACTCCCCCCGATCACACTCCCCCCGATCACACTCCCCCGATCACACTCCCCCGATCACACTCACCCGCTCACACTCCCCCGATCACAATCCCCCGATCACACTCCCACGATCACATTCCCCTGATCACACTCCCCTCGATCACACTCCCCTCGATCACTATCCCCCAATCACACTCCCCACTATCACACTCCCCCGATCACACTCCCCCGATCACACTCCCCCCGATCACACTCCCCCGATCACACTCCCCCGATCACACTCCCCCCGATCACACTCCCCCCGATCACACACCCCCCGATCACACTCCCCCCGATCACACTCACCCGATCACACTCCACCCGATGGCACTCCCCCCGATCACACTCGCCCGATCAGACTCGCCCGATCACACTCCCCGATCACATTCCCCCCGATCACACTCCCCCCGATCACACTCCCCCGATCACACTCCCACCGATCACACTCCCCACGATTACACTCCCCCGATCACACTCCCCCCGATCACACTCCCCCCGATCACACTCCCCCCGATCACACTCCCCCGATCACCCTCCCCCGATCACACTCCCCCCGACCACACTCCCCCCGATCACATTCCCCCGATCACATTCCCCCTATCACACTCCCCTGATCACATTCCCCCTGATCACACACCCCCCAATCACACTCCCCCGATCACAACCACCGATCAGTCTCCCCCCGGTCACAGTCCAACCGATCACACTCCCCCCGATGACACTCCCCCCGATCTCACTCCTCCAAACACACTACACCCCGAACCCACTCCCCCGACCACACTCCCCCGATCACACTCACCCGATCAAACTCCCCCGATCACACTCCCCCGATCACACTCTCCCGATCACACTCCCCCCGATCACACTCCCCCGATCACACTCCCCACTATCACAGTCCCCCCATCACACTCGCCCCGAACACACTCCCCCCGAACACACTCCCCCCGATCACACTTCGCCGATTACACTCCCGCCGATCATACTCCCCCCGATCACACTCCCCCCGATCACACTCCCCCCGGTCACACTCCCCCCGATCACACTCACCCGATCACACTCCCCCGATCACACTCCACCCGATCACACTCCCCCGATCACACTACGCCCGATCACACTCCCCACGATTACACTCCCCCGATCACACTCCCCCCGATCACACTCCCCCCGATCACACTCGCCCGAACAGACTCGCCCGATCACACTCCCCCGATCACATTCCCCCCGATCACACTCCCCCCGATCACACTCCCCCGATCACACTCCCCCCGATCACACTCCCCACGATTACACTCCACCGATCACACTCCCCCCGACCACACTCCCCCTGATCACATTCCCCCGATCACATTCCCCCTGATCACACCCCCCCCAATCACACTCCCCCGATCTCAACCACCGATCAGTCTCCCCCCGGTCAAAGTCCAACCGATCACACTCACCCCGATGACACTCCCCCCGATATCACTCCTCCAAACACACTACCCCCCGATCACACTCTCCCGACCACACTCCCCCGATCACACTGCCCCGATCACACTCCCCCTGATCACACTCCCCCGATCACACTCCCCCGATCACAATCCCCCGATCACACTCTCCCGATCACACTCCCACCGATCACACTCCCCCGATCACACTCCCCCGATCACAGTCCCCCCATCACACTCGCCCCGAACACACTCCCCCCGAACACACTCCCCCCGATCACACTTCGCCGATCACACTCCCGCCGATCATACTCCCCCCGATCACACTCCCCCCGATCACACTCCCCCGATCACACTCCCCCGATCACACTCACCCGATCACACTCCCCCGATCACACTCCCCCGATCACACTCCCACGATCACATTCCCCTGATCACACTCCCCTCGATCACACTCCCCCCGATCACAATCCCCCGATCACACTCCCCCCGATTACACTGCCCCGATCTCACTCCCCCGATCACACTCCCCCCGATCACAGTACCCCCGATCACACTCCCCCGATCACACTCACCCGATCACACTCCCCCGATCACACTCCCCCGATCACACTCCCACGATCACACTCCCCTGATCACACTCCCCCGATCACAGTCCCCCCATCACACTCGCCCCGAACACACTCCCCCCGAACACACTCCCCCCGATCACACTTCGCCGATCACACTCCCGCCGATCATACTCCCCCCGATCACACTCCCCCCGATCACACTCCCCCGATCACACTCCCCCGATCACACTCACCCGATCACACTCCCCCGATCACACTCCCCCGATCACACTCCCACGATCACATTCCCCTGATCACACTCCCCTCGATCACACTCCCCCCGATCACAATCCCCCGATCACACTCACCCCGATCACACTCCCCCGATCACACTCCCCCCGATTACACTGCCCCGATCACACTCCCCCCGATCACAGTACCCCCGATCACACTCCCCCGATCACACTCACCCGATCACACTCCCCCGATCACACTCCCCCGATCACACTCCCACGATCACACTCCCCTGATCACACTCCCCTCGATCACACTCCCCTCGATCACACTCCCCTGATCACACTCCCCCCGATCACACTCCCCCGATGACACTCCCCCCGATCACACTGCCCCGATCACACTCCCCCGATCACACTCCCCCCGATCACACTCCCCCCGATCACACTCCCCCCGATCACACGCCCCCGATCACACACCCCCCGATCACACTCCCCCGATGAAACTCCCCCCGATCTCACTCCCCCGATCACACGCCCCCCGATAACACTCCCCCGATCACACTCCCCCAATCACACTCCCCCCGATCTCACTCCCCCAATCACACTCCCCCGATCACACTCCCCCCGCTCACACTCCCCCCGATCACACAGCACCCGGTCACACTTCCCCGATCACACCCCCCCGATCACACTCCCCCAAATCATACTCCCCCCGATCACACTCCCGCCGATCACACTCACCCGATCACACTCCCCCGATCACACTCCCCCGATCACACTCCCCCGGATCACGTTCCCCCGATCACACTCCCCCAATCACACTCCCCCCGATCTCACTCCCCCAAATCACACTCCCCCGATCACATTGCCCCCATTCACACTCCCCCCGCTCACACTCCCTCCGGTCACACTCCCCCAGATCACACAGCACCCGGTCACACTTCCCTGATCACACTCCCCCCGATCACACTCCCCCCGATCATACTCCCCCCAATCACTCTCCCACCGATCACACTCACCCGATCACACTCCCCCGATCACACTTCCCCCGATCACACTCCCCCCGATCACGCTCCCCCGGATCACACTCCCCCCGATCACTCTCGCCCCGATCACACTCCCGCCGATCACACTCACCCGATCACAATCCCCCGATCACACTCCCCCCGATCACACTCCCCCCAGTCACACTCCCCCCGATCACACCCCCCCGGTCACACTCCCCGATCACACTCCCCCGATCACACTCCCCCCGATCACACTCCCCCGATCACACTCCCCCGATCACACTCCCCCCGATCACACTCCCCACTATCACACTCCCCCGATCACACTCCCCCGATCACTCTCCCCCGATCACACTCCCCCCCGATCACACTCCCCCGATCACACTCCCCCGATCACACTCCCCCCGATCACACTCCCCCCGATCACACTCCCCCCGATCACACTTCCCCCGATCACACTCACCCGATCACACTCCCCCGATCACGCTCCACCCGATCACACTCCCCCGATCACACGACCCCTGATCACACTCCCCACGATTACACTCCCCCGATCACACTCCCCCCGATCACACTCCCCCAGATCACACTCGCCCGATCAGACTCGCCCGATCACACTCCCCGATCACATTCCCCACGATCACACTCCCCCCGATCACACTCCCCCGATCACACTCCCCCCGATCACACTCCCCACGATTACACTCCCCCGATCACACTCCCCCAGATCACACTCGCCCGATCAGACTCGCCCGATCACACTCCCCCCGGTCACACTCCCCGATCACACTCCCCCGATCACACTCCCCCCGATTACACTCCCCCGATCACACTCCCCCGATCACACTCCCCCCGATCACACTTCCCACTATCACACTCCCTCGATCACACTCCCCCGATCACTCTCCCCCGATCACACTCCCCCCGATCACTCTCCCCCGATCACACTCCCCCGATCACACTCGCCCCGATCACACTCCCCCCGATCACACTCTCCCCGAACACACTCCCCCCGATCACACTCACCCGATCACACTCCCCCTGATCACACACCCACCGATCACACTCACCCGATCACACTCCCCCGATCACACTCCACCCGATCACACTCCCCCGATCACACTACCCCTGATCACACTCCCCACGATTACACTCCCCCGATCACACTCCCCCCGATCACACTCCCCCAGATCACACTCGCCCGATCAGACTCGCCCGATCACACTCCCCGATCACATTCCCCACGATCACACTCCCCCCGATCACACTGCCCCGATCACACTCCCCCCGATCACACTCCCCACGATTACACTCCCCCGATCACACTCCCCCCGATCACACTCCCCCCGATCACACACCCCCCGATCACTCTCGCCCCGATCACACTCCCGCCGATCACACTCACCCGATCACAATCCCCCGATCACACTCCCCCCGATCACACTCCCCCGGATCACACTCCCCCCAATCACACTCCCCCCGATCACACTCCCCCCGGTCACACTCCCCGATCACACTCCCCCGATCACACTCCCCCCGATCACACTACCCCGATCACACTCCCCCGATCACACTCCCCCCGATCACACTCCCCACTATCACACTCCCCCGATCACACTCCCCCGATCACTCTCCCCCGATCACACACCCCCCGATCACACTCCCCCGATCACACTCCCCCGATCACACTCCGCCCGATCACACACCCCCCGATCACACTCTCCCCGAACACACTCCCACCGATCACACTCACCCGATCACACTCCCCCGATCACACTCCACCCGATCACACTCCCCCGATCACACTACCCCTGATCACACTCCCCAAGATTACACTACCCCGATCACACTCCCCCCGATCACACTCCCCCCGATCACACTCCCCCCGATCACACTTGCCCGATCAGACTCGCCCGATCACACTCCCCGATCACATTCCCCCCGATCACACTCCCCCCGATCACACTCCCCCGATCACACTCCCCCCGATCACACTCCCCACGATTACACTCCCCCGATCACACTCCCCCCGATCACACTCCCCCCGATCACACTCCCCCCGATCACACTCCCCCGATCACACTCCCCCGATCACACTCCCCCTGACCACACTCCCCCCGATCACATTCCCCCGATCACACTCCCCCGATCACACTCCCCCGATCTCACTCCTCCAAACACACTACCCCCCGATCCCACTCCCCCGACCACACTCCCCCGATCAAACTCCCCCGATCACATTCCCCCGATCACACTCCCCCGATCTCACTCCTCCAAACACACTACCCCCCGATCCCACTCCCCCGACCACACTCCCCCGATCAAACTCCCCCGATCACACTCCCCCGATCACACTCCCCCGATCACACTCCCCCGATCACACTCCCCACTATCACAGTCCCCCCATCACACTCGCCCCGAACACACTCCCCCCGAACACACTCCCCCCGATCACACTTCGCCGATCACACTCCCGCCGATCATACTCCCCCCAATCACACTCCCCCCGATCACACTCCCCCCGATCACACTCCCCCCGATCACACTCACCCGATCACACTCCCCCGATCACACTCCACCCGATCACACTCCCCCGATCACACTACCCCCGATCACACTCCCCACGATTACACTCCCCCGATCACACTCCCCCCGATCACACTCCCCCCGATCACACTCGCCCGATCAGACTCGCCCAATCACTACTCCCCCGATCACATTCCCCCCGATCACACTCCCCCCGATCACACTCCCCACGATTACACTCCCCCGATCACACACCCCCCGATCACACTCCCCCCGATCACACTCCCGCCGATCACACTCCCCCGATCACACTCCCCCGATCACACTCCCCCCGACCACACTCCCCCCGATCACATTCCCCCGATCACATTCCCCCGATCACACTCCCCCGATCACATTCCCCCTGATCACACACCCCCCAATCACACTCCCCCGATCACAACCACCGATCAGTCTCCCCCCGTTCACAGTCCAACCGATCACACTCCCCCCGATGACACTCCCCCCGATCTCACTCCTCCAAACACACTACCCCCCGATCACACTCCCCCGACCACACTCCCCCAATCACACTCCCCCGATCACACTCCCCCTGATCACACTCCCCCGATCACACTCCCCCGATCACACTCCCCCGATCACACTCTCCTGATCACACTCCCCCCGATCACACTCCCCCGATCACACACCCCCGATCACAGTCCCCCCATCACCCTCGCCCCGAACACACTCCCCCCGAACACACTCCCCCCGATCACACTTCGCCGATCACACGCCCGCCGATCATACTCCCCCCGATCACACTCCCCCCGATCACACTCCCCCGATCACACTCCTCCGATCACACTCACCCGCTCACACTCCCCCGATCACACTCCCCCGATCACACTCCCACGATCACATTCCCCTGATCACACTCCCCTCGATCACACTCCCCTCGATCACAATCCCCCAATCACACTCCCCACTATCACACTCCCCCGATCACACTCCCCCGATCACTCTCCCCCGATCACACTCCCCCCGATCACACTCCCCCGATCACACTCCCCCGATCACACTCCCCCCGATCACACTCCCCCCGATCACACTCCCCCCGATCACACTCCCCCCGATCACACTCACCCGATCACACTCCACCCGATGGCACTCCCCCCGATCACACTCGCCCGATCAGACTCGCCCGATCACACTCCCCGATCACATTCCCCCCGATCACACTCCCCCCGATCACACTCCCCCGATCACACTCCCACCGATCACACTCCCCACGATTACACTCCCCCGATCACACTCCCCCCGATCACACTCCCCCCGATCACACTCCCCCCGATCACACTCCCCCGATCACCCTCCCCCGATCACACTCCCCCCGACCACACTCCCCCCGATCACATTCCCCCGATCACATTCCCCCTATCACACTCCCCTGATCACATTCCCCCTGATCACACACCCCCCAATCACACTCCCCCGATCACAACCACCGATCAGTCTCCCCCCGGTCACAGTCCAACCGATCACACTCCCCCCGATGACACTCCCCCCGATCTCACTCCTCCAAACACACTACACCCCGAACCCACTCCCCCGACCACACTCCCCCGATCACACTCACCCGATCAAACTCCCCCGATCACACTCCCCCGATCACACTCTCCCGATCACACTCCCCCCGATCACACTCCCCCGATCACACTCCCCACTATCACAGTCCCCCCATCACACTCGCCCCGAACACACTCCCCCCGAACACACTCCCCCCGATCACACTTCGCCGATTACACTCCCGCCGATCATACTCCCCCCGATCACACTCCCCCCGATCACACTCCCCCCGGTCACACTCCCCCCGATCACACTCACCCGATCACACTCCCCCGATCACACTCCACCCGATCACACTCCCCCGATCACACTACGCCCGATCACACTCCCCACGATTACACTCCACCGATCACACTCCCCCCGATCACACTCCCCCCGATCACACTCGCCCGAACAGACTCGCCCGATCACACTCCCCCGATCACATTCCCCCCGATCACACTCCCCCCGATCACACTCCCCCGATCACACTCCCCCCGATCACACTCCCCACGATTACACTCCACCGATCACACTCCCCCCGACCACACTCCCCCTGATCACATTCCCCCGATCACATTCCCCCGATCACACTCCCCGATCACATTCCCCCTGATCACACCCCCCCCAATCACACTCCCCCGATCTCAACCACCGATCAGTCTCCCCCCGGTCAAAGTCCAACCGATCACACTCCCCCCGATGACACTCCCCCCGATATCACTCCTCCAAACACACTACCCCCCGATCACACTCTCCCGACCACACTCCCCCGATCACACTGCCCCGATCACACTCCCCCTGATCACACTCCCCCGATCACACTCCCCCGATCACAATCCCCCGATCACACTCTCCCGATCACACTCCCACCGATCACACTCCCCCGATCACACTCCCCCGATCACAGTCCCCCCATCACACTCGCCCCGAACACACTCCCCCCGAACACACTCCCCCCGATCACACTTCGCCGATCACACTCCCACCGATCATACTCCCCCCGATCACACTCCCCCCGATCACACTCCCCCGATCACACTCCCCCGATCACACTCACCCGATCACACTCCCCCGATCACACTCCCACGATCACATTCCCCTGATCACACTCCCCTCGATCACACTCCCCCGATCACAATCCCCCGATCACACTCACCCCGATCACACTCCCCCGATCACACTCCCCCGATCACACTCCCCCCGATTACACTGCCCCGATCACACTCCCCCAATCACACTCCCCCCGATCACAGTACCCCCGATCACACTCCCCCGATCACACTCACCCGATCACACTCCCCCGATCACACTCCCCCGATCACACTCCCACGATCACACTCCCCTGATCACACTCCCCTCGATCACACTCCCCTCGATCACACTCCCCTGATCACACTCCCCCCGATCACACTCCCCCCGAACACACTGCCCCGATCACACTCCCCCGATCACACTCCCCCCGATCACAGTCCCCCCGATCACACTCCCCCCGATCACACGCCCCCCGATCTCACTCCCCCAATCACACTCCCCCCGATAACACTCCCCCGATCACACTCCCCCAATCACACTCCCCCCGATCTCACTCCCCCAATCACACTCCGCCGATCACATTCCCCCCATTCACACTCCCCCCGATCACACTCCCCCCGGTCACACTCCCCCCGATCACACAGCACCCTGTCACACTTCCCCGATCACACTCCCCCCGATCACACTCCCCCCAATCATACTCCCCCCGATCACACTCCCGCCGATCACACTCCCCCGGATCACACTCCCCCCGATCATTCTCGCCCCGATCAGACTCCCGCTGATCACACTCACCCGATCACAATCCCCCGATCACACTCCCCCCGATGACACTCCCCCGGATCACACTCCCCCCAATCACACTCCCCCCGATCACACTCCCACCGATCACACTCCCCGATCACACTCCCCCGATCACACTCCCCCCTATAACACTCTCCACTATCACACTCCCCCGATCACACTCCCCCGATCACTCTCCCCCGATCACACTCCCCCCGATCACACTCCCCCGATCACACTCCCCCGATCACACTCCCCCCGATCACACTCCCCCCTATCACACTCCCCCCGATCACACACCCCCCGATCACACTCACCCGATCACTCTCCCCCGATCACACTCCACCCGATCACACTCCCCCGATCACACTACCCCCGATCAGACTCCCCACGATCACAGTCCCCCGATCACACTCCCCCGATCACACTCCCCACGATCACACTTCCCCGATCACACTCCCCCCGATCACACTCCCCCCGATCACTTTCCCACGAACACCCCCCCGATCACACTCCCCCGTTCACACTCCCCCGATCACAATCTCCCGATCACACGCCCCCCGATCACAATCCCCCGGATCACACTCCCCCCGATCACACTCGCCCCGATCACATTCCGCCGATCACACTCACCCGATCTCAATCCCCCGATCACACTCCCCCTGATCACACTCCCCCGGATCACACTCCCCCCAATCACACTCCCCCCATCACATTCCCCCCGATCACACTCCCCGATCATACTCCCCCGATCACACTCCCCCCGATCACACTCCCCCGATCACACTCCCCCGATCACACTCTCCCCGATCACACTCCCCACTATCACACTCCCCCGATCACACTCCCCCTATCACACTCCCCCGATCACACTCCCCCCGATCACACTCCCCCGATCACACTCCCCCAATCACACTCCCCCCGATCACACTCCCCCGATCACACTCCCCCGACCACCCCCCCGATCACACTCCCCCGTTCACTCTCCCCCGATCACAATCCCCCGATCACACGCCCCCCGATCACACTCCCACGATCACACTCCCCCCCGATCACACACGACCCGATCACACTCTCCCGATCACACTCCCCCCGATCACACTCCCCCGATTACATTCCCGCAGATCACACACCACCTGGTAACACTTCCCCGATCACACTCACCCGATCACATTCCCCAGGATCACACTCCCCGTGATCACATTCCCCCGATCACACTCCGCCGATCAGGCTGCCCCCAATCACAGTCCCCACGATTACACTCCCCCGATCACACTCCCCCCGATCACACTCCCCCCGATCACAGTCCCCCGATCACACTCCCCCGATCACACTCCCCACGATCACACTTCCCCGATCACAAAACCCCCGATCACACTCCCCCCGATCACATTCCCCCCGATCACTCTCCCCCCAATCACAGTCCCCCGATCACACTCCCCCCGATCACACTCCCCCGGATCACACTCCCCCCGATCACACTCTCCCCGATCACAATCCCGCCGATCACACTCACCCGATCACAATCCCGCGATCACACTCCCCCCGATCACACTCCCCCGGATCACACTCCCCCCAATCACACTCCCACGATCACACTCCCCCCGATCACACTCCCCGATCACACTCCTCCGATCGCTCTCCCCCCGATCACACTCCCCTGATCACACTCCCCCGATCACACTCCCCCCGATCACACTCCCCCTGATCACACTCCCCCGATCACACTCCCCCGATCACACTCCGCCCCATCACACTCCCCCGATCACACACCCCCCGATCACACTCCCCCCGATCACACTCCCGCCGATCACACTCCCGCCGATCACACTCCCCCGATCACACTCCCCCCGACCACACTCCCCCCGATCACATTCCCCCGATCACATTCCCCCGATCACACTCCCCCGACCACCCCCCCGATCACACTCCCCCGTTCACACTCCCCCGATCACAATCCCCCGATCACACGCCACCCGATCACACTCCCACGATCACACTCCCCCCGATCACACACGACCCGATCACACTCTCCCGATCACACTCCCCCCGATCACACTCCCCCGATTACATTCCCGCAGATCACACACCACCTGATAACACTTCCCCGATCACACTCACCCGATCACACTCCCCGCGATCACACTCCCCCCGATCACATTCCCCCGGATCACACTCCCCGTGATCACATTCCCCCGATCACACTCCCCCGATCAGGCTGCCCCCAATCACAGTCCCCACGATTACACTCCCCCGATCATACTCCCCCCGATCACACTCCCCCCGATCACAGTCCCCCGATCACACTCCCCCGATCACAATCCCCACGATCACACTTCCCCGATCACAAACCCCCCGATCACACTCCCCCCGATCACATTCCCCCCGATCACTCTCCCCCCAATCACAGTCCCCCGATCACACTCCCCCCGATCACACTCCCCCGGATCACACTCCCCCCGATCACACTCTCCCCGATCACAAACCCGCCGATCACACTCACCCGATCACAATCCCCCGATCACACTCCCCCCGATCACACTCCCCCGGATCACACTACCCCCAATCACACTCCCACGATCACACTCCCCCCGATCACACTCCCCGATCACACTCCCCCGATCGCTCTCCCCCCGATCACACTCCCCCGATCACACTCCCCCGATCACACTCCCCCCGATCACACTCCCCCCGATCACACTCCCCCGATCACACTCCCCCGATCACACTCCGCCCGATCACACTCCCCCGATCACACTCCCCCGATCACCCCCCCGATCACACTACCCCGATCACACTCCCCGATCATACTCCCCCGATCACACTCCCCCCGATCGCACTCCCCCGATCACACTCTCCCGATCACACTCCCCCCGATCACACTCCCCCGATCACACTCCCCCGATCACAGTCCCCCCATCACACTCGCCCCGAACACACTCCCCCGAACACACTCGCCCCGATCACACTTCGCCGCTCATACTCCCGCCGATCATACTCCCCCCGATGACACTCCCCCCGATCACACTCCCCCGATCACACTCCCCCGATCAAACTCACCCGATCACACGCCCCCCGATCACATTCCCCCGATCACACTCCCCCCGATCACACTGCCCCGATCACACTCCCCCGATCACACTCCCCCCGATCACAGTCACCCCGATCACACTCCCCCGATCACACTCACCCGATCACACTCCCCCGATCACACTCCCCCGATCACACTCCCACGATCACACTCCCCTGATCACACTCCCCTCGATCACACTCCCCTCGATCACACTCCCCCGATCACACTCCCCCCGATCACACTCCCCCGATCACACTCACCCCGATCACACTGCCCCGATCACACTCCCCCGATCACACTCCCCCCGATCACACTCCCCCCGATCACACTCCCCCCGATCACACGCCCCCGATCACACTCCCCCCGATCACAATCCCCCGATGAAACTCCCCCCGATCTCACTCCCCCGGATCACACTCCCCCCGATCACACTCCCCCGGATCACACTCCCCCGATCACACTCGCCCCGATCACATTCCGCTGATCACACTCACCCGATCTCAATCCCCTGATCACATTCCCCCCGATCACACACCCCCGGATCACACTCCCCCCAATCACACTCCCCCCGATCACACTCCCCCCGATCACACTCCCCGATCATACTCCCCCGATCACACTCCCCCCGATCACACTCCCCCGATCACACTCCCCCGATCACACTCTCCCCGATCACACTCCCCACTATCACACTCCCCCGATCACACTCCCCCCGATCACACTCCCCCGATCACACTCCCCCGATCACATTCTCCCTGATCACACTCCCCACGATCACACTCCCCCGATCACACGCCCCCTATCACACTCCCCCGATCACACTCCCCCCGATCACACTACCCCGTTCACACTCCCCCCGATCACACTCCCCCGATCACACTCCCCCGACCACCCCCCCGATCACACTCCACCGTTCACACTCCCCCGATCACAATCCCCCGATCACACGCCCCCCGATCACACTCCCCCGGATCACACTCCCCCCGATCACACTCGCCCCGATCACATTCCGCCGATCACACTCACCTGATCTCAATCCCCCGATCACACTCCCCCCGATCACACTCCCCCGGATCACACTCCCCCCAATCACACTCCCCCCGATCACACTCCCCCCGATCACACTCCCCGATCATACTCCCCCGATCACACTCCCCCCGATCACACTCCCCCGATCACACTCCCCTGATCACTCTCTCCCCGATCACACTCCCCACTATCACACTCCCCCGATCACACTCCCCCTATCACTCTCCCCCGATCACACTCCCCCCGATCACACTCCCCCGATCACACTCCCCCCGATCACACTCCCCCGATCACACTCCCCCGACCACCCCCCCGATCACACTCCCCCGTTCACACTCCCCCGATCACAATCCCCCGATCACACGCCCCCCGATCACACTCCCACGATCACACTCCCCCCCGATCACACACGACCCGATCACACTCTCCCGATCACACTCCCCCCGATCACACTCCCCCGATTACATTCCCCCAGATCACACACCACCTGGTAACACTTCCCCGATCACACTCACCCGATCACACTCCCCGCGATCACACTCCCCCCGATCACATTCCCCCGGATCACACTCCCCGTGATCACATTCCCCCGATCTCACTCCCCCGATCAGACTGCCCCCAATCAGAGTCCCCACGATTACACTCCCCCGATCACACTCCCCCCGATCACACTCCCCCCGATCACAGTCCCCCGATCACACTCACCCGATCACACTCCCCCCGATCACATTCCCCCGGATCACACTCCCCGTGATCACATTCCCCCGATCACACTCCCCCGATCAGACTGCCCCCAATCACAGTCCCCACGATTACATTCCCCCGATCACACTCCCCCCGATCACAGTCCCCCGATCACACTCCCCCGATCACACTCCCCACGATCACACTTCCCCGATCACACTCCCCCCGATCACACTCCCCCTGATCACATTCCCCCGACCACCCCCCCGATCACACTCCCCCGTTCACACTCCCCCGATCACAATCTCCCGATCACACGCCCCCCGATCACAATCCCCCGGATCACACTCCCCCCGATCACACTCGCCCCGATCACATTCCGCCGATCACACTCACCCGATCTCAATCCCCCGATCACACTCCCTCCGATCACACTCCCCCGGATCACACTCCCCCCAATCACACTCCCCCCGATCACATTCCCCCCGATCACACTCCCCGATCATACTCCCCCGATCACACTCCCCCCGATCACACTCCCCCGATCACACTCCCCCGATCACACTCTCCCCGATCACACTCCCCACTATCACACTCCCCCGATCACACTCCCCACTATCTCACTCCCCCGATCACACTCCCCCTATCACACTCCCCCGATCACACTCCCCCCGATCACACTCCCCCGATCACACTCCCCCAATCACACTCCCCCCAATCACACTCCCCCGATCACACTCCCCCAACCACCCCCCCGATCACACTCCCCCGTTCACACTCCCCCGATCACAATCCCCCGATCACACGCCCCCCGATCACACTCCCACGATCACACTCCCCACCGATCACACACGACCCGATCACACTCTCCCGATCACACTCCCCCCGATCACACTCCCCCGATTACATTCCCGCAGATCACACACCACCTGGTAACACTTCCCCGATCACACTCACCCGATCACACTCCGCGCGATCACACTCCCCCCGATCACATTCCCCCGGATCACACTCCCCGTGATCACATTCCCCCGATCACACTCCCCCGATCAGGCTGCCCCCAATCACAGTCCCCATGATTACACTCCCCCGATCACACTCCCCCCGATCACACTCCCCCCAATCACAGTCCCCCGATCACACTCCCCCGATCACACTCCCCACGATCACACTTCCCCGATCACAAACCCCCGATCACACTCCCCCCGATCACATTCCCCCCGATCACTCTCCCCCCAATCACAGTCCCCCGATCACACTCCCCCCGATCACACTCCCCCGGATCACACTCCCCCCGATCACACTCTCCCCGATCACAATCCCGCCGATCACACTCACCCGATCACAATCCCCCGATCACACTCCCCCCGATCACACTCCCCCGGATCACACTCCCCCCAATCACACTCCCACGATCACACTCCCCCCGATCACACTCCCCGATCACACTCCCCCGATCGCTCTCCCCCCGATCACACTCCCCCGATCACACTCCCCCGATCACACTCCCCCCGATCACACTCCCCCCGATCACACTCCCCCCGATCACACTCCCCCGATCACACTCCCCCGATCACACTCCCCCGATCACCCCCCCCGATCACACTCCCCCGATCACACTCCCCGATCACACTCCCCGATCATACTCCCGCGATCACACTCCCCCCGATCACACTCCCCCGATCACACTCCCCCGATCACACTCACCCGATCACACTCACCCGATCACACTCACCCGATCACACTCCCCCGATCACACTCCCCCGATCACACTCCCCCGATCACACTCCCCCCGATCACACTGCCCCGATCACACTCCCCCGATCTCACTCCCCCCGATCACACTCCCCCCGATCACACTCCCCCCGATCACACGCCCCCGATCACACTCCCCCCGATCACAATCCCCCGATGAAACTCCCCCCGATCTCACTCCCCCGGATCACACTCCCCCCGATCACACTCCCCCGGATCACACTCCCCCCGATCACACTCGCCCCGATCACATTCCGCTGATCACACTCACCCGATCTCAATCCCCTGATCACATTCCCCCCGATCACACACCCCCGGATCACACTCCCCCCAATCACACTCCCCCCGATCACACTCCCCCCGATCACACTCCCCGATCATACTCCCCCGATCACACTCCCCCCGATCACACTCCCCCGATCACACTCCCCCGATCACACTCTCCCCGATCACACTCCCCACTATCACACTCCCCCGATCACACTCCCCCCGATCACACTCCCCCGATCACACTCCCCCGATCACATTCTCCCTGATCACACTCCCCACGATCACACTCCCCCGATCACACGCCCCCTATCACACTCCCCCGATCACACTCCCCCCGATCACACTACCCCGATCACACTCCCCCCGATCACACTCCCCCGATCACACTCCCCCGACCACCCCCCCGATCACACTCCACCGTTCACACTCCCCCGATCACAATCCCCCGATCACACGCCCCCCGATCACACTCCCCCGGATCACACTCCCCCGGATCACACTCCCCCCGATCACACTCGCCCCGATCACATTCCACCGATCACACTCACCTGATCTCAATCCCCCGATCACACTCCCCCCGATCACACTCCCCCGGATCACACTCCCCCCAATCACACTCCCCCCGATCACACTCCCCCCGATCACACTCCCCGATCATACTCCCCCGATCACACTCCCCCCGATCACACTCCCCCGATCACACTCCCCTGATCACTCTCTCCCCGATCACACTCCCCACTATCACACTCCCCCGATCACACTCCCCCTATCACTCTCCCCCGATCACACTCCCCCCGATCACACTCCCCCGATCACACTCCCCCCGATCACACTCCCCCGATCACACTCCCCCGACCACCCCCCCGATCACACTCCCCCGTTCACACTCCCCCGATCACAATCCCCCGATCACACGCCCCCCGATCACACTCCCACGATCACACTCCCCCCCGATCACACACGACCCGATCACACTCTCCCGATCACACTCCCCCCGATCACACTCCCCCGATTACATTCCCCCAGATCACACACCACCTGGTAACACTTCCCCGATCACACTCACCCGATCACACTCCCCGCGATCACACTCCCCCCGATCACATTCCCCCGGATCACACTCCCCGTGATCACATTCCCCCGATCTCACTCCCCCGATCAGACTGCCCCCAATCAGAGTCCCCACGATTACACTCCCCCGATCACACTCCCCCCGATCACACTCCCCCCGATCACAGTCCCCCGATCACACTCTCCCGATCACACTCCCCCCGATCACATTCCCCCGGATCACACTCCCCGTGATCACATTCCCCCGATCACACTCCCCCGATCAGACTGCCCCCAATCACAGTCCCCACGATTACACTCCCCCGATCACACTCCCCCCGATCACAGTCCCCCGATCACACTCCCCCGATCACACTCCCCACGATCACACTTCCCCGATCACACTCCCCCCGATCACACTCCCCCCGATCACATTCCCCCGACCACCCCCCCGATCACACTCCCCCGTTCACACTCCCCCGATCACAATCTCCCGATCACACGCCCCCCGGTCACAATCCCCCGGATCACACTCCCCCCGATCACACTCGCCCCGATCACATTCCGCCGATTACATTCCCGCAGATCACACACCACCTGGTAACACTTCCCCGATCACACTCACCCGATCACACTCCGCGCGATCACACTCCCCCCGATCACATTCCCCCGGATCACACTCCCCGTGATCACATTCCCCCGATCACACTCCCCCGATCAGGCTGCCCCCAATCACAGTCCCCACGATTACACTCCCCCGATCACACTCCCCCCGATCACACTCCCCCCAATCACAGTCCCCCGATCACACTCCCCCGATCACACTCCCCACGATCACACTTCCCCGATCACAAACCCCCCGATCACACTCCCCCCGATCACATTCCCCCCGATCACTCTCCCCCCAATCACAGTCCCCCGATCACACTCCCCCCGATCACACTCCCCCGGATCACACTCCCCCCGATCACACTCTCCCCGATCACAATCCCGCCGATCACACTCACCCGATCACAATCCCCCGATCACACTCCCCCCGATCACACTCCCCCGGATCACACTCCCCCCAATCACACTCCCACGATCACACTCCCCCCGATCACACTCCCCGATCACACTCCCCCGATCGCTCTCCCCCCGATCACACTCCCCCGATCACACTCCCCCGATCACACTCCCCCCGATCACACTCCCCCCGATCACACTCCCCCGATCACACTCCCCCGATCACACTCCGCCCGATCACACTCCCCCGATCACACTCCCCCGATCACCCCCCCCGATCACACTCCCCCGATCACACTCCCCGATCATACTCCCGCGATCACACTCCCCCCGATCACACTCCCCCGATCACACTCCCCCGATCACACTCACCCGATCACACTCCCCCGATCACACTCCCCCGATCACACTCCCACGATCACACTCCCCTGATCACACTCCCCTCGATCACACTCCCCTCGATCACAATCCCCCGTTCACACTCCCCCCAATCACACTCCCCCGATCACACTCCCCCCGATCACACTGCCCCGATCACACTCCCCCGATCACACTCCCCCCGATCACAGTCCCCCCGATCACACACCCCCGATCACACTCACCCGATCACACTCCCCTCGATCACACTCCCCTCGATAACACTCCCCCGATCACACTCCCCCCGATCACACACCCCCGATCACACTCCCCCCGATCACACTCCCCCGATCACACTCCCCCCGATCACAGTCCCCCCGATCACACTCCCCCCGATCACACGCCCCCGATCACACTCCCCCCGATCACACTCCCCCGATGAAACTCCCCCCGATCTCACGCCCCCGATCACACTCCCCCCGATCTCACTCCCCATATCATACTCCCCCGATCACATTCCCCCCATTCACACTCCCCCCGATCACTCTCCCCCTGGTCACACTCCCGCCGATCACACAGCACCCGGTCACACTTCCCCGATCACTCTCCCCCCTGTCACACTCCCCCCAATCATACTCCCCCCGATCACACTCCCGCCGATCACACTCACCAGATCACACTCCCCCGATCACACACCCCCCGATCACACTCCCCCGGATCACACTCCCCCCGATCACACTCGCCCCGATCACATTCCGCCGATCACACTCACCCGATCTCAATCCCCCGATCACACTCCCCCCGATCACATTCCCCCGGATCACACTCCCCCCAATCACACTCCCCCCGATCACACTCCCCCCGATCACACTCCCCGATCATACTCCCCCGATCACACTCCCCACGATCACACTCCCCCGATCACACTCCCCCGATCACACTCTCCCCGATCACACTCCCCACTATCACACTCCCCCGATCACACTCCCCCTATCACACTCCCCCGATCACACTCCCCCCGAACACACTCCCCCGATCACACTCCCCCAATCACACTCCCCCCGATCACACTCCCCCGATCACACTCCCCCGACCACCCCCCCGATCACACTCCCCCGTTCACACTCCCCCGATCACAATCCCTCGATCACACGCCTCCCGACCATACTCCCACGATCACACTCCCCGCCGATCACACTCCCCCCGATCACACTCCCCGTGATCACATTCCCCCGATCACACTCCCCCGATCACACTGCCCCCAATCACACTCCCACGATCACACTCCCCCCGATCACACTCCCCGATCACACTTCCCCGATCTCTCTCCCCCCGATCACACTCCCCCGATCACACTCCCCCGATCACACTCCCCCCGATCACACTCCCCCCGATCACACTCCCCCGATCGCACTCCCCCGATCACACTCCGCCCGATCACACTCCCCCGATCACACTCCCCCGATCACCCCCCCCGATCACACTACCCCGATCACACTCCCCGATCATACTCCCCCGATCACACTCCCCCCGATCGCACTCCCCCGATCACACTCTCCCGATCACACTCCCCCCGATCACACTCCCCCGATCACACTCCCCCGATCACAGTCCCCCCATCACACTCGCCCCGAACACACTCCCCCGAACACACTCGCCCCGATCACACTTCGCCGCTCATACTCCCGCCGATCATACTCCCCCCGATGACACTCCCCCCGATCACACTCCCCCGATCACACTCCCCCGATCAAACTCACCCGATCACACGCCCCCCGATCACATTCCCCCGATCACACTCCCCCCGATCACACTGCCCCGATAACACTCCCCCGATCACACTCCCCCCGATCACAGTCCCCCCGATCACACTCCCCCGATCACACTCACCCGATCACACTCCCCCGATCACACTCCCCCGATCACACTCCCACGATCACACTCCCCTGATCACACTCCCCTCGATCACACTCCCCTCGATCACACTCCCCCGATCACACTCCCCCCGATCACACTCCCCCGATCACACTCCCCCCGATCACACTGCCCCGATCACACTGCCCCGATCACACTCCCCCGATCACACTCCCCCCGATCACACTCCCCCCGATCACACTCCCCCCGATCACACGCCCCCGATCACACTCCCCCCGATCACAATCCCCCGATGAAACTCCCCCTGATCTCACTCCCCCGGATCACACTCCCCCCGATCACACTCCCCCGGATCACACTCCCCCCGATCACACTCGCCCCGATCACATTCCGCTGATCACACTCACCCGATCTCAATCCCCTGATCACATTCCCCCCGATCACACACCCCCGGATCACACTCCCCCCAATCACACTCCCCCCGATCACACTCCCCCCGATCACACTCCCCGATCATACTCCCCCGATCACACTCCCCCCGATCACACTCCCCCGATCACACTCCCCCGATCACACTCTCCCCGATCACACTCCCCACTATCACACTCCCCCGATCACACTCCCCCCGATCACACTCCCCCGATCACACTCCCCCGATCACATTCTCCCCGATCACACTCCCCACGATCACACTCCCCCGATCACACGCCCCCTATCACACTCCCCCGATCACACTCCCCCCGATCACACTACCACGATCACACTCCCCCCGATCACACTCCCCCGATCACACTCCCCCGACCACCCCCCCCGATCACACTCCACCGTTCACACTCCCCCGATCACAATCCCCCGATCACACGCCCCCCGATCACACTCCCCCGGATCACACTCCCCCCGATCACACTCGCCCCGATCACATTCCGCCGATCACACTCACCCGATCTCAATCCCCCGATCACACTCCCCCCGATCACACTCCCCCGGATCACACTCCCCCCAATCACACTCCCCCCGATCACACTCCCCCCGATCACACTCCCCGATCATACTCCCCCGATCACACTCCCCCCGATCACACTCCCCCGATCACACTCCCCTGATCACTCTCTCCCCGATCACACTCCCCACTATCACACTCCCCCGATCACACTCCCCCTATCACTCTCCCCCGATCACACTCCCCCCGATCACACTCCCCCGATCACACTCCCCCCGATCACACTCCCCCGATCACACTCCCCCGACCACCCCCCCGATCACACTCCCCCGTTCACACTCCCCCGATCACAATCCCCCGATCACACGCCCCCCGATCACACTCCCACGATCACACTCCCCCCCGATCACACACGACCCGATCACACTCTCCCGATCACACTCCCCCCGATCACACTCCCCCGATTACATTCCCCCAGATCACACACCACCTGGTAACACTTCCCCGATCACACTCACCCGATCACACTCCCCGCGATCACACTCCCCCCGATCACATTCCCCCGGATCACACTCCCCGTGATCACATTCCCCCGATCTCACTCCCCCGATCAGACTGCCCCCAATCAGAGTCCCCACGATTACACTCCCCCGATCACACTCCCCCCGATCACACTCCCCCCGATCACAGTCCCCCGATCACACTCACCCGATCACACTCCCCCCGATCACATTCCCCCGGATCACACTCCCCGTGATCACATTCCCCCGATCACACTCCCCCGATCAGACTGCCCCCAATCACAGTCCCCACGATTACACTCCCCCGATCACACTCCCCCCGATCACAGTCCCCCGATCACACTCCCCCGATCACACTCCCCACGATCACACTTCCCCGATCACACTCCCCCCGATCACACTCCCCCCGATCACATTCCCCCGACCACCCCCCCGATCACACTCCCCCGTTCACACTCCCCCGATCACAATCTCCCGATCACACGCCCCCCGATCACAATCCCCCGGATCACACTGCCCCCGATCACACTCGCCCCGATCACATTCCGCCGATCACACTCACCCGATCTCAATCCCCCGATCACACTCCCCCCGATCACACTCCCCCGGATCACACTCCCCCCAATCACACCCCCCCGATCACATTCCCCCCGATCACACTCCCCGATCATACTCCCCCGATCACACTCCCCCCGATCACACTCCCCCGATCACACTCCCCCGATCACACTCTCCCCGATCACACTCCCCACTATCACACTCCCCCGATCACACTCCCCACTATCTCACTCCCCCGATCACACTCCCCCTATCACACTCCCCCGATCACACTCCCCCCGATCACACTCCCCCGATCACACTCCCCCAATCACACTCCCCCCGATCACACTCCCCCCGATCACACTCCCCCGATCACACTCCCCCAACCACCCCCCCGATCACACTCCCCCGTTCACACTCCCCCGATCACAATCCCCCGATCACACGCCCCCCGATCACACTCCCACGATCACACTCCCCACCGATCACACACGACCCGATCACACTCTCCCGATCACACTCCCCCCGATCACACTCCCCCGATTACATTCCCGCAGATCACACACCACCTGGTAACACTTCCCCGATCACACTCACCCGATCACACTCCGCGCGATCACACTCCCCCCGATCACATTCCCCCGGATCACACTCCCCGTGATCACATTCCCCCGATCACACTCCCCCGATCAGGCTGCCCCCAGTCACAGTCCCCACGATTTCACTCCCCCGATCACACTCCCCCCGATCACACTCCCCCCGATCACACTCCCCCGATCACACTCCCCCGATCACACTCCCCACGATCACACTTCCCCGATCACAAACCCCCCGATCACACTCCCCCCGATCACATTCCCCCCAATCACTCTCCCCCCAATCACAGTCCCCCGATCACACTCCCCCCGATCACACTCCCCCGGATCACACTCCCCCCGATCACACTCTCCCCGACCACAATCCCGCCGATCACACTCACCCGATCACAATCCCCCGATCACACTCCCCCCGATCACACTCCCCCGGATCACACTCCCCCCAATCACACTCCCACGATCACACTCCCCCGATCACACTCCCCCCGATCACACTCCCCCCGATCACACTCCCCCGATCACACTCCCCCGATCACACTCCGCCCGATCACACTCCCCCGATCACACTCCCCCGATCACCCCAACCGATCACACTCCCCCGATCACACTCCCCGATCATACTCCCCCGATCACACTCCCCCCGATCACACTCCCCCATCACACTCCCCCGATCACACTCACCCGATCACACTCCCCCGATCACACTCCCCCGATCACACTCCCCCGATCACACTCCCACGGTCACACTCCCCTGATCACACTCCCCTCGATCACACTCCCCTCGATCACAATCCCCCGTTCACACTCCCCCCGATCACACTCCCCCGATCACACTCCCCCCGATCACACTGCCCCGATCACACTCCCCCGATCACACTCCCCCCGATCACAGTCCCCCCGATCACACACCCCCGATCACACTCACCCGATCACACTCCCCTCGATCACACTCCCCTCGATCACACTCCCCCGATCACACTCCCCCCGATCACACACCCCCGATCACACTCCCCCCGATCACACGCCCCCGATCACACTCCCCCCGATCACACTCCCCCGATGAAACTCCCCCCGATCTCACGCCCCCGATCACACTCCCCCCGATCTCACTCCCCATATCATATTCCCCCGATCACATTCCCCCCATTCACACTCCCCCCGATCACTCTCCCCCTGGTCACACTCCCGCCGATCACACAGCACTCGGTCACACTTCCCCGATCACTCTCCCCCCTGTCACACTCCCCCCAATCATACTCCCCCCGATCACACTCCCGCCGATCACACTCACCAGATCACACTCCCCCGATCACACACCCCCCGATCACACTCCCCCGGATCACACTCCCCCCGATCACACTCGCCCCGATCACATTCCGCCGATCACACTCACCCGATCTCAATCCCCCGATCACACTCCCCCCGATCACATTCCCCCGGATCACACTCCCCCCAATCACACTCCCCCCGATCACACTCCCCCCGATCACACTCCCCGATCATACTCCCCCGATCACACTCCCCACGATCACACTCCCCCGATCACACTCCCCCGATCACACTCTCCCCGATCACACTCCCCACTATCACACTCCCCCGATCACACTCCCCCTATCACACTCCCCCGATCACACTCCCCCCAAACACACTCCCCCGATCACACTCCCCCAATCACACTCCCCCCGATCACACTCCCCCGATCACACTCCCCCGACCACCCCCCCGATCACACTCCCCCGTTCACACTCCCCCGATCACAATCCCTCGATCACACGCCTCCCGACCATACTCCCACGATCACACTCCCCGCCGATCACACACGACCCGATCACACTCTCCCGATCACACTCCCCCCGATCACACTCCCCCGATTACATTCCCCCAGATCACACACCACCTGGTAACACTTCCCCGATCACACTCACCCGATCACACTCCCCGCGATCACACTCCCCCCGTTCACACTCCCCCGGATCACACTCCCCGTGATCACATTCCCCCGATCACACTCCCCCGATCACACTGCCCCCAATCACAGTCCCCACGATTACACTCCCCCGATCACACTCCCCCCGATCACACTCCCCCCATCACAGTCCCCCGATCACACTCCACCGATCACACTCCCCACGATCACACTTCCCCGATCACACTCCCCCCGATCACACTCCCCCTGATCACATTCCCTCCGATCACTCTCCCCCCAATCACAGTCCCCCGATCACACTCCCCCCGATCACACTCCCCTGGATCACACTCCCCCCGATCACACTCTCCCCGATCACACTCCCGCCGATCACACTCACCCGATCACAATCCCCCGATCACACTCCCCCCGATCACACTCCCCCGGATCACACTCCCCCCAATCACACTCCCCCCGATCACACACCCCCCGATCACACTCCCCGATCACACTCCCCCGATCGCTCTCCCCCCGATGACACTCCCCCGATCACACTCCCCCGATCACACTCCCCCCGATCACACTCCCCCCGATCACACTCCCCCCGATCACACTCCCCCGATCACACTCCGCCCGATCACACTCCCCCGATCACACTCCCCCGATCACCCCCCCCGATCACACTTCCCCGATCACACTCCCCGATCATACTCCCCCGACCACACTCCCCCCGATCACACTCCCCCGATCACACTGCCCCGATCACACTCACCCGATCACACTCCCCCGATCACACTCCCCCGATCACACTCCCACGATCACACTCCCCTGATCACACTCCCCTCGATCACACTCCCCTCGATCAGAATCCCCCGATCACACTCCCCCCAATCACACTCCCCCGATCACACTCCCCCCGATCACACAGCCCCGATCACACTCCCCTGATCACACTCCCCCCGATCACAGTCCCCCCGATCACACTCCCCCGATCACACTCACCCGATCACACTCCCCCGATCACACTCCCCCGATCACACTCCCACGATCACACTCCCCTGATCACACTCCCCGCGAACACACTCCCCTCAATCACACTCCCCCGATCACACTCCCCCCGATCACACTCCCCCGATCACACTCCCCCCGATCACACTGCCCCGATCACACTCCCCCGATCACACTCCCCCCGATCACAGTCCCCCCGATCACACTCCCCCCGAACACACGCCCCCGATCACACTCCCCCCGATCACACTCCACCGATGAAACTCCCCCCGATCTCACGCCCCCGATCACACTCCCCCCGATAACACTCCCCCGATCACACACCCCCAATCACACTCCACCCGATCTCACTCCCCCAATCACACACCCCCGATCACATTCCCCCCATTCACACTCCCCCCGATCTCTCTCCCCCTGGTCACACTCCCCCCGATCACACAGCACCCGGTCACATTTCCCCGATCAAACTCCCCCCGATCACACTCCCCCCAATCATACTCCCCCCGATCACACTCCCGCCGATCACACTCACCAGATCACACTCCCCCGATCACACTCCCCCCGATCACACTCCCCCGGATCACACTCCCCCCGATCACACTCGCCCCAATCACATTCCGCCGATCACACTCACCCGATCTCAATCCCCCGATCACACTCCCCCCATCACAGTCCCCCGATCACACTCCACCGATCACACTCCCCACGATCACAGTCCCCCGATCACACTCCCCCGGATCACACTCCCCCCGATCACACTCTCCCCGATCACACTCCCGCCGATCACACTCACTCGATCACAATCCCCCGATCACACTCCCCCCGATCACACTCCCCCGGATCACACTCCCCCCGATCACACTCCCCCCGATCACACTCCCCCCGATCGCACTCCCCGATCACACTCCCCCGATCGCTCTCCCCCCGATCACACTCCCCCGATCACACTCCCCCGATCACACTACCCCCGATCACACTCCCCCGATCACACTCTCCCGATCACACTCCGCCCGATCACACTCCCCCGATCACACTCCCCCGATCACACTCCCCCGATCACCCCCCCCGATCACACTCCCCCGATCGCTCTCCCCCCGATCACACTCCCCCGATCACACTCCCCCGATCACACTCCCCCCGATCACACTCCCCCCGATCACACTCCCCCGATCACACTCTCCCGATCACACTCCGCCCGATCACACTCCCCCGATCACACTCCCCCGATCACCCCCCCCGATCACACTCCCCCGATCACACTCCCCGATCATACTCCCCCGACCACACTCCCCCCGATCACACTCCCCCGATCACACTGCACCGATCACACTCACCCGATCACACTCCCCCGATCACACTCCCACGATCACACTCCGCTGATCACACTCCCCTCGATCACACTCCCCTCGATCACAATCCCCCGATCACACTCCCCCCAATCACACTCCCCCGATCACACTCCCCCCGATCACACTCCCCCTGAGAACACTCACCCGATCACAATCCCCCGATCACACTGCCCCCGATCACACTCCCCCGGATCACACTCCCCCCGATCACGCTCCCCCGATCACACTCCCCCCGATCACACTCCCCACGATTACACTCCCCTGATCACATTCCCCCCGATCACACTCCCCCGATCACACTCTCCCGATCACACTCCGCCCGATCACACTCCCCCGATCACACTCCCCCGATCACACTCCCCCGATCACCCCCCCCGATCACACTCCCCCGATCGCTCTCCCCCCGATCACACTCCCCCGATCACACTCCCCCGATCACACTCCCCCCGATCACACTCCCCCCGATCACACTCCCCCGATCACACTCTCCCGATCACACTCCGCCCGATCACACTCCCCCGATCACACTCCCCCGATCACCCCCCCCGATCACACTCCCCCGATCACACTCCCCGATCATACTCCCCCGACCACACTCCCCCCGATCACACTCCCCCGATCACACTCCCCCGATCACACTGCACCGATCACACTCACCCGATCACACTCCCCCGATCACACTCCCCCGATCACACTCCCACGATCACACTCCGCTGATCACACTCCCCTCGATCACACTCCCCTCGATCACAATCCCCCGATCACACTCCCCCCAATCACACTCCCCCGATCACACTCCCCCCGATCACACTCCCCCTGAGAACACTCACCCGATCACAATCCCCCGATCACACTGCCCCCGATCACACTCCCCCGGATCACACTCCCCCCGATCACGCTCCCCCGATCACACTCCCCCCGATCACTCTCCCCCCGATCACGCTCCCCCGATCACACTCCCCCCGATCACTCTCCCCACGATTACACTCCCCTGATCACATTCCCCCCGATCACACTCCCCCCGATCACACTCCCCCGATCACATTCCCCGATCACACTCCCCCGATCACATTCCCCTCGATCACACACCCCCCGATCACACTCCCCCGATCACAACCCCCGATCAGACTCCCCCCGATCACACTCCCCCCGAACACACTCCACCCGATCGCACTCCCCCGATCGCACTCACCCCGACCACACTCCCCCCGATCGCACTCCCCCCGATCGCACTCCCCCGATCGCACTCCCCCCGATCACACTCCAACTGATCACACTCCCCCCGATGACACTCCCCCGATCACACTCCTCCGAACACACTACCCCCGATCACACTCCCCTGATCACACTCCCCCGATCACACTCCCCCGATCTCACTCCCCCGATCACACTCCCCCGATCACACTCCCCCGATCACACTCCCCCGATCACACTCCCGCCGATCACACTCCCCCGGATCACACTCCCCCCGATCACACATCCCGATCACACTCCCCAAGATCACACTCCCACCGATCACACTCTCCCCGATCACACTCCCCCCGATCACATTCCCCCCGATCACATTCCCCCGATCACACTCCCCCCGATCACACTCCCCCCGATCACACTCCCCGCGATCACACTCCCCCCGATCACACTCCCCCATCACACTGCCCCTTTCACACTCCCCCGATCACACTCCCCCGATCACACTCCCCCTGATCACACTCCCCCCAATCACACTCCCCCCGATCACACTCCCTCCGATCACACTCCCCCGATCACAATCCCCCCGATCACACTCACCCCGATCACACTCCCCCGATCACACTCACCTGATCACACCCCCCCGATCACACTCTGATATACCTATCAATTCATCCAATGAAAAGCGACGAGTTAAGATAGTAACTATAGGTTTTTATTGGCTATATAACAGAGCCCACCCTCGCGGGTGATCGGGTCCAACAAGGAGGAATACCAACCAGTCGACCACCTTTATACCTGGGCAAGCAGGCGGAGCCGTGGGCGGAGTCAGCTGTGGTCAGCCCAGGTATAACAGCATGACAAGAGGTGACCTTGTGTCGTGATACAACAGTGTAAACAGTGATAACCATAGTGTAACGCTATAAACAGTGATAACCATAGTGTAACGATAGTGAACGATAAAAGTGGTTTACCACATTCACCCCTTGTTTAAATTTGAGTCCGGCGGGGTGAAGTGTACTACCAGTTCGGGTATGTCAGTCTGTCCGGAGGCCTCGTAAGTCTTTCTGATCGGCACAGCAGCGGCGGCGGTGGTGCAGTATCCGATGTTACTGCTGGTGTCTGCGTGGTCGGCGAAGGCTCGTGGGGTTCCGGCATGCCGTCTACCTGGGCTGGATTTGGGGGTGTGGTGGGGGTAACGGTGGTGTCTCAGGGGTGCCCGAGGGTGCAAGGTCTCGTAAGGAGACTGTGTCCTCCCGCCCGTCTGGGTATGCCACATAGGCGTACTGGGGGTTGGCGTGCAGGAGGTCCACCCTCTCGACCAGGGGGTCCATTTTATGGGCCCTCACGTGCTTTCGCAGCAAGACAGGCCCCGGGGAAGTCAGCCATGTTGGTAGCGAGGTTCCCGTAGTCGACTTCCTGGGAAAAACAAACATTCGTTCATGGGGGGTGGCGTTAATGGCCGTGCAAAGCAGTGACCGGATGGAATGCAGCGCTGCCGGGAGGACTTCCTGCCAGCGAGAGGTTGGGAGGCCCTTAGACTTTAAGGCTAAGAGAACGGCCTTCCAGACAGTCGCGTTCTCTCTTTCCACCTGGCCGTTCCCTCGGGGGTTGTAGCTGGTGGTCCTGCTTGCAGCAATACCTCTCACTAGTAGGAACTGGCGAAGTTCCTCGCTCATGAAGGATGAGCCCCGGTCGCTATGTATATAGTTCGGGAACCCGAACAAGGTGAGGAGGTCGTTCAGGCATTTGATGACCGTGGTACTGCTCATGTCTTGGCAGGGGAAGGCAAAGGGGAAACGGGAGTACTCATCAATGATGTTGAGGAAGTACACATTATGGTCAGAGGACGGGAGGGGCCCCTTAAAATCGATGCTCAAGCGCTCGAAGGGGCGGGTGGCCTTGATCAGGCTTGCTCTGTCCAGCCTAAAGAAATGCGGTTTGCTTTCGGCACAGGTTTGGCAGTTCCTGGTCATGGTCCTGACCTCCTCAATGGAGTAGGGCAGGTTGCGGGCCTTAATGAAGTGGTAAAGTCTGGTGACCCCGGGGTGGCAGAGGTCGTTGTGGAGGGTCTGCAGTCTATCAATTTGCGCGTTGGCGCATGTACTTCGTGATAGAGCATCTGGGGGTTCGTTCAGTTTACCAGGCCGGTACAAGATATCATAATCATAGGTGGAGAGCTCGATTCTCCACCTCAAGATCTTGTCGTTCTTGATTTTGCCCCTCAGCTTGTTATTAAACATAAAAGCGACCGAACGCTGGTCGGTGAGGAGGGTAAATCGTTTGCCTGCCAGGTAATGCCTCCAGCGTCGTACTGCCTCCACGATCGCCTGGGACTCCTTCTCGACCGAAGAGTGTCGGATCTCAGGGCCCTGGAGGGTCCTTGAGAAGAAGGCCACGGGTCTCCCTGCCTGGTTAAGGGTTGCAGCTAGGGCGAAGTCGAATGCGTCGCTCTCCACTTGGAAAGGGATAGACTCATCCACCGCGTGCATTGTGGCCTTAGCAATGTCTCCCTTTATGAGGGAGAAGGCTGCGCACGCTTCTGCCGTCAGGGGGAAGGAGGTGGACTTCATGAGGGGTCTGGCTTTGTCCGCATAATTCAGCACCCATTGGGCATAGTAGGCGAAGAGCCCCAGGGTTCTCTTCAGCGCCTTTGGACAGTGGGGGAGGGGAAGCTCCATGAGGGGCGCATTCTTTCGGGGTCGGGGCCGATGACTCCGTTCTCTACGACGCAGCCGAGGATGGCAAGACGCGAGGTGCTAAACACACATTTCTCCTTATTGTAAGTGAGGTTCAGCCGTTGGTCCGTACGGAGGAATTTCTCCAGATTAACATCGTGGTCCTGCTGGTCGTGGCCGCAGATGGTGACATTATCTAGATAAGGGAACGTGGTCTGCAGCCCGTTCTGGTCAACCATCCGGTCCATCTCCCTTTGGAAGACCGAAACCCCGTTGGTGACGCCGAAGGGAACCCTAAGGAAGTGGTAGAGGCGGCCATTCGCCTCGAAGGCGGTATACTGGCGGTCCTCAGGGCGGATAGGGAGTTGGTGATAGGCCGACTTAAGGTCGATGGTAGAGAATACCCGGTACTGTGCAATCTGATTGACCATATCAGATACGCGGGGAAGTGGGTATGCGTCCAGCTGGGTGTACCGGTTTATGGTTTGGCTGTAGTCGATGACCAGGCGGTTTTTATTGCTGGTCTTAACGACTACGACCTGGGCACGCCAGGGGCTGTTGCTCCTCTCGATGATGCCCTCCTTCAGGAGACGCTGCACCTCAGAGCTAATAAAAGCTCTGTCCCCGGCGCTGTACCGCCTGCTCTTGGTGGCGACGGGTTTACAGTCGCGGGTGGGGTTAGCGAACAGGGAGGGGGGCAGGACCTTGAGGGTGGATAGGCCGCAGGTGGTACGTGGTGGGCGGTTTAAAGGCTGCTGGTTGTCGACTGTGAGTGGGGGGAGGGGTCCACCGTATGCCAAAGTGACACTTTGAAGGTGGGATTGGAAGTCCAGCCCTAGTAGGACGGCAGTGCAGAGCTGGGGCAGGACGAGGGCCTAGAAATTCAGTTGCGTTCGCCAGCCGTTAGCGCCTTAGGAGGGGTAGATCTCAAGCGCTAGGCACTTAGCGCCCGGGCGCAGGACGATCTGCGCCTACGCCCAACTTCAGTAGACATTTAGCGCCGGCGCAAAGTGTTTGCGCGTGCTCAGCTGCGCGCGCAACTTAAGACGTCATTTCGTCATGCAACGCCCTTTGTGCACCCCAAACCGGAACTTCAGTCACGCCCGCCCAATGTGGGCGTGGCGGTGTTAAGAACTGTGAAGTGGAATGCAGCAGAGGCCCTGCGGGCCTCGGGGAGCGCTAATTAAAGGGCACTTACACTGAACTATAAAGGCCAGCCATTTTGCTGCAATGACTTTTCTGCAACGGATTTCTGGACAGAGACCAAGGAAGAGACCTTAGAGATTTGGCCCAACATAGGAGAGGTATTTTTGGCTTCTGGCCAGAGCTTGGAAATTTGCCTCATTGTGATTTCATTGTTTGCAAGTATATTATGGGGGCTGCATGGGGTTCCAACCCTCAGTTCCAGCATTATGTGTGAAGGGCTCGCAGACGCTGTGTGAGAGGGGCAGCCATGCCTAGGTGCAGAGGGGGCATCAGGCGTCGGCAACGTAGGCCTTACCCATTCAGGGAATACCGCCAGCAGGTGTCCTATCTCACCATGACTGCCGCGCAGTGTGTTAAGAGGCTGCGCTTCAGAAGGGAGGTGGTTGCAGAGATCTGCCAGCTGCTTCACAGAGATCTGCATCCACAGCTGATGTGTAGGACGTCTCTGTCGGTGGAAGTGAAGGTCACGGTGGCTCTGAACTTTTATGCAAGCGGCTCCTTCCAAGCCGCTGCTGGGGACATAGCTAACATCTCCCAGTTCGCCGCGCATCGCTGCATCTGGCAGGTCACCGATGCCCTTTTCACAAGGAGACACCAATTCATCTCTTTCCCCATGACCCTAGAGAGGCAGGAGCAGCGTGCAGTCGGATTTGCGAGGATCGCCGACTTCCCCATGGTGCAGGGCGCCATTGACTGCACGCATGTGGCTTTGCGGGCACCTATCGACAATGCCGAGGATTACCGCAACCGGAAGGGCTACCATTCCCTCAATGTACAGCTGGTGTGTGACCACAGGCAGCGCATCCTAGCTGTCAATGCCCGCTTTCCAGGCAGCAGCCACGATGCATTTATCCTGCGCCAGACTACTGTGGCTGACATGTTCCAGGCACAGCCTCCCCCAAGAGGATGGCTTATCGGGGACAAAGGCTATCCTTTGTGTACATGGCTCATGACCCCGCTCCGCGCGCCCAGGACCCCTGCTGAAGAGGCATACAACGAAAGCCATCAAGCCACAAGGAACATCATAGAGCAAACGATTGGCATCCTCAAGCAACGGTTCCGCTGCCTGGATCGCTCCGGCGGATCTCTGCAGTATTCGCCGGATAGAGTCTCCCAGTTCGTCGTCGTTTGCTGCATGCTGCACAACCTGGCTATCCGCAGGACTCAGGCACTGCCACCTCACGTTGGACCACCACCTCAGGACGACGAGCAGGAGGACCATGAGGAGGAGGAGGAGGAGGAGGAGGAGTACCAGCCCAGGAGGGAGCCACAAGGTCCAAGGGCCGTCCGTCGGCGGCTTATTGAACGACACTTCTAGGCCCCCTGTCAGGGAATGGCTTGTGGCAATGAAGGCACATGAATGCAGCCGCTCCGCAAGCCCTCAGCCGGTTAACGCAACAACCACTTGAAACATCACACATGGACAAGCTGAATAAAGAAAAAGCTTTATTGAACAAACTCAGGGCCCTTCCCACATGAAACCCAAAAACAGACAACACCCCCAAAAAACAGTCAAAAACATATCTCACTCCCACAACCTGGGGAGGGATAACAAAATTTGTCCATCCAAATGGCCTTCATCCTCGGCCTTACCAAAAGAACCCCCCCCATAGACAACACAACCACCCTCATATAAAAAAACATTTGCCAACACACTCTACTTTGTGTGCCGAGAGGGCGAGTCCTTGTCCAGGCTTTTCCGGCCCCTGGCCGACCTGCTGCTCCGCCTCAACCTGGGCCCTGTGGGTGCTGCAAGGCTGGGGGAAGGCTCCTGAGGGGCACATTGCGTGACGGCAGATGCCCTTGGGGGTCGGCCTAGACGAGCTCAGGCCCTCGAGGGGCCGGCTGCTGACTGCTGCAGCTGTGGCTGGGCAGCATCAGTCCCTCCAGCAGCTCGTCGCAGCTTCGCTGGGGGAGTGGCACTGGCGGCTGCAGCAATGGGGGCAAGCTGGCTGATGCCAGGCGCTCGCTGCTTGCCTGAGACACTGGCACTCGGCCGGGCTGGCACTGCAGCAAGCGCAGCAGTCTGGTGAAGGCCAGACCGCTGTGCTGCTGCTGCGCGGCGGGTGCCCTGGCGATGCCTGCCTGACACAGCGAGTGTGGCAGCAGTGAGTGCCCGTACTGCCCTGGTCTGTGCCCGCATCAGACCAGCCAGTGACTGCACGGCACCACTGATCAACTGTCCACTCGCTGCCTGTGCTGCCCTGAATTCGTCCCGACTCGCGTCCTGTGCTGCCCTGAATTCGGCCCGACTCGCGTCCTGTGCTGCCCTCAATTCGGCCTGACTCGCGTCCTGTGATGCCCCGAATTCGGCCCGACTCGCGTCCTGTGATGCCCCGAATTGTTCGAGACCCCTGGCCTGTGCTGCCACGAGTTGTTCGAAACCCCTGGCCTGTGAGGCCCCGAAATCGGACACACTATGAGCCAGGGACTCAATGGCCTCAGGCAACCGTGCCACAACCCCCATGAACTCGGTGTGCCGACGATCCGAGTCCGCGGACATTTGATCAAGGAGGCGCACCTCCTGGGCGAGGACTGTCTCCGGACTGGAGGCCGGACTCTCCCTCTGGGGAGAAGGCAGCCGAGCTGCCCGACCCTTCCCGCGTGGCTGCACACCACTGGGCCCAGCAACTACACTCCCCTGCAACACTTCCCCCCTCTGGGGAGAAGGCAGCTGAGCTGCCCGACCCTTCCCGCGTGGCTGGACGCCACTGGGCACAGGAGCTACACTCCCCTGCAACACTTCCCCCCTCTGGGGAGAAGGCAGCCGTGCTGCCTGACCCTTCCCGCATGGCTGGACGCCACTGGGCACAGGAGCTACACCCCCCTGCAACACTTCCCCCTGGCTCTCCTCCAGGGAAGACGTGTCCCCTCCATTGCCATCCCCTGGCGCGGATGAGGGTTCCCCCGATGGGCCGCCTTCCTCTTGCTCCTCCTCGTCCTCCTCTTCCGAGGGACTGACACTCGCAGCTTCAGGGACCTCCTCCTCACCAGCTGAAAGCAGGAAGGCACAAGAGTAGCTTTAGAGTGAGGACAGGGCGTCAGCGAGGGAGGCATGAGTGGTGGCATTCTGCGCATTGGTCGGACAGTGGCAAAGGATGTAGATCTGAAGCGCAAGGGGAACGAGAGAGGTCCAAAAGGTCATGTCCTTACCATTGGGGCCCAGCACAGCCTCGGCATCTCCAATTGCAATGGGGCCAATCACCCGGGCACCCATGAGTCGACCCACGCGCTCCTCCAGGTCACTGAGCTGCTGGAACTAGGGACGGCCTCCCCCGGTGACAGTCCGGCTCTTCAGATTCTGGGCCAGCTTGGCCTGCAAGAGAAAGGACGGCCTCTAAGTACAGTGTGGTGCCCTGTTGTTGTGTGCACTGCCTCCCATGGTCGAATAGCTTGGCCAGTGTGTAAAGTGCAGAAAGTGCAATTGATGTTCATGCCAGTGCCATAGCTGCTGGATGAGGGCTGGCCATTAGGCCTTTGAGGTCCCTTTGCCCATAATGTGAGGTGCACATGCAAGGATGAGGAGGACACTGGAAAGGGTACTCACCCTGACAATCCAAGTGAGGTTGTTAAACTTTTTCTGGCATTGGACAACAGTCCGGGGGACATCGCAGGTGGCTGTGACCCTCTGGCCCCCCACCGCTTGCCCCCCCGCCCCCTGACCACCCACACCCTGACTCCCCACACCCTGACCGTCCACCCACACCATCCACCCTACTCCTGCCCAGGTGGGCGGTGGGTGTGTGCGGCTGCCTCACTCTCATTGGCTGCTGGGAGTGTAGGATGGCCCGTTTTCGATGCCAACTCGCAGCTCTCTGCTGAGCAGAGTCTCCGAGTGCTGGGAGAAGGGGTAGGAAGTCAGGCTGTGGACACAGCACGGGCCTCCCAGTCCCATTCCACACAGTACACTGGGATATCACCAGTTCTATTCTCAAGATAACATCAACATTCAGCTTGAAAGCAACTCAGCCTATTCCAGAAACATGATAGCAAAATATAATCGTGTTAGAGCAGTGGGTGTTAACACTTGATTGCTGCTGTCCTGATCATAGCTTGTCAGAGTATGGGAGTCCTATACTTCTCAATAATGTGACTGATAACAACTGGCCAGTGATTTCACAAATCACCGCTCCAAACAGACAATAACACGCCTACAGCCTGCTGGAGAGGTTTGGGTTATATATAGAATAACAGATACCCTGGAGTGAATTACAAGCTGGAATCTAATCGAGGGGTTCGGGGGGTTTATATGTTGAATAATGGATACCCGGGAGTGAGTTACAGGCTGGAATCTAATCGAGGAGCTCGGGGGGTTTATATATAGAATAACAGATACCCGGGGTGAGTTACAGGCTGGAATCTAATCGAGGGGTTTGGGGGGTTTATATATAGAATAATGGATACCCGGGAGTGAGTTACAGGTTGGAATCTAATTGAGGGGTTCGGGGTTTGTATATAGAATAACGGACACCCGGGAATGAGTTACAGGCTGGAATCTAATCGAGGGGTACAGGTGGTTTATATATAGAATAACGGACACCCGGGAATGAGTTACAGGCTGGAATCTAATCGAGGGGTACAGGTGGTTTATATATAGAATAACGGACACCCGGGAATGAGTTACAGGCTGGAATCTAATCGAGGGGTTCAGGTGGTTTATATATAGAATAACAGATACCCGGGATTGAGTTACAGGCTGGAATCTAATCGAGGGGTTCGGGGGGTTTATATATAGAATAACGGATACCCGGGAGTGAACTACAGGCTGGAATCTAATTGAGGGGTTCAGATGGTTTATATATAGAAATAACAGATACCCTGGAGTGAGTTACAGGTTGGAATCTAATCGAGGAGTTCGGGGGGTTTATATATAGAATAATAACATAGAAACATAGAAGATAGGAGCAGGAGTAGGCCATTCGGCCCCTCGAGCCTGCTCCGCCATTCAATGAGATCATGGCTGATCATCCAAATTCAGTACCCTGTTCCTGCCTTCTCTCCATATCCCTTGATCCTTTTAGCCTTAAGAAATATATCTAACTCCTTCTTGAATATATTTAACGAATTGGCCTCTACGGCCATCTGTGGTAGAGAATTCCACAGGTTCACCACTCTCTGGGTGAAGAAATTCCTCCTCATCTCTGTCCTAAATGGCTTACCCCTTATCCTTAGACTGTGACCCCTGGTTCTGGACTCCCTGACCATCGGGAACATCCTTCCCGCATCTAGTCTGTCTAGTCCTTTTAGAATTTTATAAGTTTCAATGAGATTCCCTCTCATTCTTCTAAACTCCAGCAAGTATAAGCCCAATCGACCCAATCTCTCCTCATACGTCATTCCTGCATCCCAGGTATCAGCCTGGTGAATCTTCGCTGCACTCCCTCCATGGCAAGAACATCCTTCCTCAGATAAGGCGACCAAAACTGCACACAATACTCAAGGTGTGGTCTCACCAAGGCCCTGTACAACTGCAGCAAGACATCCTTGTTCCTGTACTCGAACCCTCTCGCTACGAAGGCCATTTGCCTTCTTAACCGCCTGCTGCACCTGCATGCTTACCTTCAGCGACTCGTGCACAAGGACATCCAGGTCTCGTTGCACTTCCCCTTCTCCCAATCTTTTGCCATTCAGATAATAATCTGCCTTCCTGTTTGTGACACCAAAGTGGATAACCTCGCATTTATCCACATTATATTGCATCTGCCATGCTTCTGCCCAATCACCCAACCTGTCCAAATCATACTGGAGTTTCTCGGCATCCTCCTCACAGCACACACGCCCACCCAGCTTTGTGTCATCTGCAAACTTGGAGATATTACATCTAGTTCCCTCGTCTAGATCATTAATATATATTGTGAATTGCTGGGGTCCAAGGACCGATCCCTGTGGTACCCCGCTAGTCACTGCCTGCCACTCAGAAAAAGACCCATTTATTCCAACTCTTTGCTTTCTGTCTGCCAACCAGTTCTCTATCCAAGTCAATACCTTGCCCCCAATCCCATGTGCCTTAACTTTACACGCTAATCTCTTATGCGGGACCTTATCGAACGCCTTTTGAAAGTCCAAATACACCACATCCACTGGTTCTCCCTTATCTATTTTACCAGTTACATCCTCAAAAAATTCCAGTAGATTAGTCAAGCATGATTTACCCTTTGTAAATCCATGTTGACTTTGTCCGATCCGGTCACTGTTTTCCAAGTGCTCTGCTATTACATCTTTTATAATGGCCTCTAGCATTTTCCCCACTACCGATGTCAGGCTTACCGGTCTGTAATTCCCCGTTTTCTCTCTACCACCTTTTTTGAAAAGTGGGGTAACATTAGCTACCCTCCAATCCATGGGTACTGTTCCAGAGTCTATCAAATTTTGGAAGGTGACCAGCAATGCATCTACTATTTCTAGGGCCACTTTCTTAAGTACCCTAGGATGTAGATTATCAGGCCCTCGGGCTTTATCAGCCTTCAATCCCATCAATTTCCCTAACACCATTTCCCTACAAATACTGATTTCTTTCAGTTCCTCCCTTTCATTAGACCCTATGTCCCCGACATCTCTGGGAGGTTATTTGTGTCCTCCTTTGTGAAGACAGAACCAAAGTATGTATTTAATTGGTCTGCCATTTCTTTGTTCTCCATTATAAATTCCTCTGATTCTGACTGCAAGACACCTACGCTTGACTTCACCAATCTTTTTCTCTTCACATGTCTATAAAAGCTTTTACACTGTTGAGATACCACGGCAAACGTGGGAGTCGAGACCAGAGCTATTGAAAACACAACTGCTTTATTCCATCCACATGTCAAACAGGAACTAGAAAAGCCCGCGCATCCACTTAAATACTTCCCAGACAGGAAGTGCTCCCGGCAGCCTGTCCCTGCGGGCAACAAGTTGCTGGAGGAAAGGGCCCCCGGCTGGGGGCTTCTGCTTAGACTGTCTGTGCCGCCGTGAGCGGATTATGTCCAGTGGTGGCGTGTCGCCACAGAGCTCCCCCCAGAATCCGCTTAGGAGGAGTGGACGAGTCGTGACGGTGGTCTAATGGTTCTGCCGCAGCGGCTCTGAGTGGTCGCCGGTCTGGTTGGTTGGGTCAGGCAGTTCGCCGCCGGCTGTGCTGGCTTGCCGGGGGGACGGCCTCTAGTTGGAGGCTGGGCCACGGGGACCTGTTCCCCTGGTTCTGTGTGTGCTGGTTTGAGCCGGTCGACGGAGACTGTGTCGACCCTGTCGCCGAGTCGCAGCTTGAAGACCTTGTCCCCGGTTTGTAGTACCTCGTACGGTCCGTCGTACGGGGGTCGCAGGGGCCCGCGGTGCGCGTCGTGTCGCACGAAGACGAAGCGCGCCTGCTGTAAATTTGGCGGGACGTGAGGTGCGAGTTCGCCGTGTCGGTTGACCGGAAGTGGGGCGAACTGCTGAGCGGAAGAGAAAGAGTTGAGCCGCTGCTGTTCGGCCGACCAAGGCTTGGTAGGCTCCGGAAGGAATTCGCCTGGGACGCGCAGCGGTTGTCCACAGACTAACTCCGCTGCCGAGGACTGGAGGTCTTCCTTGACCGCGGTGCGTAGGCCGAGTAGCACCCACGGCAAGTGGTCAGTCCAGGTACTGTCCTGCAGGCCGGCGCGGAGGGAGGCCTTGAGTGACATGTGGAAGCGTTCACAAAGTCCGTTGGCCTGCGGGTGGTACGCCGTGGTGCGGTGGAGCGTCACCCCGAGGTTGCGTGCTGTGGCCGTCCAGAGTTCGGAGGTGAACTGGGCGCCTCTGTCGGAGGTTATGTCGGCCGGTACGCCGAACCTCGCAACCCAGGTGTTAACGAACGCCCTGGCGATGTCGGCTGTGGTGGTGGAGGACAGCGGCACTGCCTCAGGCCAGCGTGTGTAGCGGTCGACCATCGTGAGGAGATAAGTTTGGCCTTGCGATGGCGGCAGGAGACCGACGATGTCAACGTGTACGTGGTCGAAGCGGCGGCTGGGTACCTCGAAGTCTCCCAGGGGTGCTTTGGTGTGCAGCTGTACCTTAGCCCGTTGGCAGGCGAGGCAGGAGGTGGCCCAAGTCCGAACATCTCTGCTGAGGCCGCGCCAGACGAAGCGCTTGGAGAGGAGTTTGACGGATGCGTGGGAACCCGGGTGAGAGAGCCCGTGGAGCGCGTCGAAGACGCGGCGGCGCCAGGTCTCAGGAACGACCGGCCTGGGGTGGCCGAGTGAGACATCGCAAGTGACTGCCGTGGCTTCGGGCCCGTGCGCGACCTTGGCTAGGCGTAGCCCTGGCAGGCTGGTAGCCGCCGAGAGGAGGTCTGGGTCCGTGAGCTGGGCCACTGCTAGTTGTGCGTAGTCGACCGCGAGGTGATTCGCACAGACGGCGGGACAGGAAAGGCAGTCGGCGACCACGTTGTCTCTACCGGAGACGTGCTGAATGTCCGTAGTAAACTCGGACACGGCCGCGAGCTGGCGTTGCTGGCTAGCGGACCAGGGTTCGGTGTGCTTGGCCATCGCGTATGTGAGTGGCTTGTGGTCCACATACGCGGTGAAGGGGCGGCCTTCCAGGAGGAACCTGAAATGGCGGACCGACAGGTGGAGCGCGAGAAGCTCGCGGTCGAAAGTGGAGTATTTGACCTCCGGGGGGCGCAGTTGGCGGCTGTAGAAGGCAAGTGGCTGCCACGCGCCATTGACCCACTGCTCGAACACGGCCCCGATCGCGTGGTCGGAGGCGTCGGTGGTGAGCGCGACCCGGGCATCGGCCCTCGGGTGCGCGAGCAGAGTGGCGTCGGCGAGCGCGTTTTTGGTGGCGTCGAAGGCGGCTGCCGTGTCAGTGGTCCAGGCTACGTCCATCTTGCCGGATTTTCCTCAGAGGGAGTCGTATAGGGGCTTCATGAGGGCTGCAGCTCTGGGGATGAACCTGTTGTAGAAGTTCACCATCCCGAGGAACTCCTGGAGGCCCTTGATGGTTGTGGGGCGGAGAAATTGCTGGACGGCCTGCACCTTGTTGGGCAGGGGGACGGCCCCAGCAGGGGTGATGTGGTGACCGAGAAAATCGATCTCGGTTAGGCCGAATTGGCACTTCGCCGGGCTGAGGATGAGCCCGTGTTGGGCTAGGCGCCCGAACAGGATGCGAAGGTGTTCGAGGTGTTCCTGTTTGGAGGAGCTGGCCACGAGAATGTCGTCTAGATAGACGAATAGGAAGTTCAGGTCCCGGAGGACTGAGTCCATAAGGCGCTGGAAAGCCTGTGCTGCATTCTTGAGGCCGAAGGGCATCCTCAGGAACTCGAACAGGCCGAATGGGGTGATGACGGCCGTTTTGGGGATGTCCGCGGGGTGTACGGGGACTTGGTGGTAACCGCGCACCAGGTCGACTTTGGAAAAGACGGTTCGTCCGGCCAGTCGGGCCGAGAAGTCCTGGATGTGTGGCACCGGGTATCGATCGGGGGTGGTGGCGTCGTTGAGGCGGCGGTAGTCCCCGCAAGGGCGCCAGCCTCCGCCGGGCTTGGGGGCGATGTGGAGGGGCGAGGCCCAAGGGCTGCTGGAGCGGCGGATGATGCCGAGTTGTTCCATGGTGGTGAACTCGGCCCGCGCGATTTCCAGCTTGGCCGGGTTGAGTCTGCGGGCGTGGGCTGAAACTGGGGGGCCGGTGGTGGGGATATAGTGTTCCACACCGTGCTTGGCAGCTTTGGCCGAAAAGGTCGGGTTAGTGAGGGCGGGAAACTCAGCTAGGAGCGCCGAGTAGTCGTCCGTGGCTCTGGCGAGGCAGTAGGTCGTCAGGCCGGCCGAACGGGCCGGGGTAAAGGCGTCGGGGATGGGGGCCATAGTGTTGATGTCGACGAGGCGGTGCCTCGGAATGTCGACAAGGAGGCCGTGGGCGCGTAGGAAGTCGGCGCCGATGAGTGGGCAGAGGAACTTGGCTGTGAGGAACTCCCAGCGGTAGCGGCGGCCCGCGAGGTCGAGCGTGACCATGCGGGTGCCATATGTGCGGATGTCAGAGCCGTTGGCTGCAGCCAGTGTGATACCCCGTGTGCCGCGTTGGATCTCGAGGGCGGAGGCGGGGGTGATGCTGTGCTGGGCCCCTGTGTCGCACAGAAATCGGCGGTTGGTTCTGTCGTCGGTGACGTACAGTAGGGGCTCCTTCTGCCCGCGGCCATCGCGGGTGCCGGTGCGGGGGGGGGTTTGAAGGTACACGGTGGCGTGCAGCGTTGAGCCCTAGCGCCAAAACGGGTGTGGTAGTAGCAGTGACCCGGAGTGGTAGGGCGGTCGGGCCTAGCGGCCCGGGAAGACTGCGTGGTCGTTGCCGTGAGGTCGGGCGCGACGTCGCGAGCGGCCTGTGCAGAGAGCAGCCGGTCGGCCTTTTCGGCTATATCATTCAGGTCCGTGGAGTCAGACTCCACAATGAGTGGGCGGATGCTGGCGGGGAGCTGCCGAATGAAAAGCGTGCGAAAAAGGGCGCCGGGATTTTTGTCGTCTGAGAGGGACAGCATGTGGGAAAGCAGGTCTAATGGTGAAGCGTCACCAAGGCCGGGGAGGTCCAGGAGTTGGCAGTGGTGCTGGTAAGAGGACGTTTGAAATTTTTTAAGTAGCGCAGCCTTCAGATGTTCGTACTTGCCATCCGTTGGTGGATTCTGCAGCGCTGCCCAAACCTTGGGGACTGTAGCATAGGTGAGCGAGGCGACGAGGTAGTCGTACTTCGTGGCGTCGACTGTAATGCCTTTCAGCCGGAATCTGGACTCAGCTTGAACGAACCAGGCTTCGGCGAAGTTCTCCCAAAAGTCTGGTAATTTAACCGTGACTGCATTTGTATCCGCCATGCTAGCTTAGGATTCGTCCTGAGCGTCGGGGTCACCAGTGTTGAGATACCGCGGCAAACGTGGGAGTCGAGACCAGAGCTATTGAAAACACAACTGCTTTATTCCATCCATATGTCAAACAGGAACTAGAAAAGCCCGCGCATCCACTTAAATACTTCCCAGACAGGAAGTGCTCCCGGCAGCCTGTCCCTGCGGGCAACAAGTTGCTGGAGGAAAGGGCCCCCGGCTGGGGGCTTCTGCTTAGACTGTCTGTGCCGCCGTGAGCGGATTATGTCCAGTGGTGGCGTGTCGCCACAACACTCAGTTTTTATGTTCCCTGAAAGCTTACTCTCATACTCTATTTTCCCCTTCTTAATTAATCCCTTTGTCCTCCTTTGTTGAATCCTAAACTGCTCCCAATCCTCAGGTTTACTCTTTTTCTGGCCAATTTATATGTCCTCTCCTTGGATCTTATGCTATCCCTAATTTCCCTTGTTAGCCACAGTTGAGTCACCATTTTTGTTTTATTTTTATGCCAAACTGAGATGAACAAATTCTGTAGTTAATCCATGCGATCTTTGAATGTTTGCCATTGCCTATCCACCGTCAACCCTTTGAGTGACATTCCCCAATCAACTCGCGCCTCATACCATCGTAGTTTCCTTTATTTAAATTCAGGACCCTAGTCTCTGAGTCAACTACTTCACTCTCCATCTTAATGAAGAATTCTATCATATTATGATCGCTCCGACCCAAAGGGTCTCGCACAACAAGATTGCTAATTAATCCTTTCTCATTACATAATACCCAGGCTAAGATGGCCTGATCTCTAGTTGGTTCCTCTACATATTGGTCCAGGAAACCATCTTGTATGCACTCCAGGAATTCCTCCTCCACAGTATTGTCACTAATTTGGTCAGCCCAATCTATATGCCGATTAAAGTCACCCATGATAACTGCTGTGCTCTTATTGCACGCTTCTCTAATTTCCCTTTTAATGCCAACCCCAACCTCCGCATTACTGTTTGGAGGTCTATATACCACTCCCACTAACGTTTTCTGACCCTTGGTATTTCTCAGTTTTACCCATACAGATTCCACATCATCAGGGCTAATATCCTTCCTTACAATTGTGTTAATCCCCTCTTTAACCAGCAATGCTACCCCACCTCCTTTTTCTTTTTGCCTATCTTTCCTGAATATTGAATACCCATGGATGTTGAGTTCCCAGCCTTGGCCACCCTGGAGCCATGTTTCCGTAACCCAATCATATCACATTCATTTACCTCTATTTGCACAGCTAATTCATCCACCTTATTACGAATGCTCCTTGCATTAAGACACAAAGCTTCAGGCTTGTTTTTTTAACATTCTTAGACCTTTTAGAATGATTATTTACTATGGCCATGTTTAATTTAAACCCTTGATTTCTCTGACTGCCACTTTTGTTTTTCTCCTTCCTGTCTTTTGCTTTTATCCTTGTTTCCCTTTCCCCTGTCTCCCTGCTCAGGTTCCCAACCCCCTGTCATTTTAGTTTAAACCCTCCCCCAGAGCACTAGCAAACACTCCCCCTAGGACATCGGTCCCGGCCCTGCCCAGGTGCAAACCGTCCGGTTTGTACTGGTCCCACCTCCCCCAGAACCGGTTCCAATGTCCCAGGAATTTGAATCCTTCCCCGTTGCACCATTCCTCTAGCCACATATTCATCTGAAATATCCTTCTATTTCTACTCTGACTAGCACGTGGCACTGGTAGCAATCCTGAGTTTACTACCTTTGAGGTCCTATTTTTTAATTTACCTCCTAACTCCCTATATTCAGCTTTTAGGACCTCATCCCGTTTTTTATCTATATCGTTGATACCTATATGCACCACGACAACTGGCTGTTCACCCTCCCCTTCCAAAATGTTCTGCAGCCGCTCTGAGACATCCTTGACCCTTGCACCAGGGAGGCAACACACCATCCTGGAGTCTTGTTTGCGGCCGCAGAAACGTCTATCCATTCCCCTTACAATAGAATCCCCTATTACTATAGCTCTACCCCTCTTTTTCCTCCCGTCCTGTGCAGCAGAACCACCCCTGGTGCCAGGAAGTTGGCTGCTGCTGCTTTCCCCTGATAAGCCATCCCCCTTAACAGTATCCAAAATGGTATATCTGTTTGAGAGGGAGATGACCACAGGGGAGTCCTGCACTACCTGCCTATGCCTACTACTCTGCCTGGTGGTCACCCATTCCCTTCCTGCCTGTGCAGCATTTACCTGCAGTGTGACCAACTCCCTAAATGTGCTTTCCACGACGTCCTCATCATCGCGAATGCTCCAGTATGTATCCAATCGTAGCTCCAGCGCCGCAATGCGGTCTGCCATTAACTGCAGCTGGATACACTTCCTGCACACATGGTCGTCAGGGACACAGGAAGTGTCCCTGATTTTCCACATAGCGCAGGAGCAGCATACCATGGGGCCGTGCTCTCCTGCCATGACTTACCATTTAATTAATTCAAATAAAATTAAATCAAATCAATACCACCAATTACACCACAGTTAAATGATAAATTTAAGGGCCCTATTTTAACAGCAGTCCCCGCTACACCACAGAGAGCTTATAGAAACTATAAACCACAGAGTTTAAGTTTGGAAAAAAGGGAGAAATACTCACCAACCAATCACTTACCTGCTTTCTGGTGACGTCACAGTTCGATTACTTTTTACTTCTCTCTCTCCCGCTCTGAGATTGGTAAGCCTACCTGCTGCTGCCGCCGCCTTTATAGCACCGCCGCTCCGCCACTGCTCCAACCAGGTCTGCCGCCGCTGTGGGGCCTACCTGCTGCTGCCGCCGCCTTTATAGCACCGCCGCTCCGCCACTGCTCCAACCAGGTCTGCCGCCGCTGTGGGGCCTACCTGCTGCTGCCGCCGCCTTTATAGCACCGCCGCTCCGCCACTGCTCCAACCAGGTCTGCCGCCGCTGTGGGGCCTACCTGCTGCTGCCGCCGCCTTTATAGCACCGCCGCTCCGCCACTGCTCCAACCAGGTCTGCCGCCGCTGTGGGGCCTACCTGCTGCTGCCGCCGCCTTTATAGCACCGCCGCTCCGCCACTGCTCCAACCAGGTCTGCCGCCGCTGTGGGGCCTACCTGCTGCTGCCGCCGCCTTTATAGCACCGCCGCTCCGCCACTGCTCCAACCAGGTCTGCCGCCGCTGTGGGGCCTACCTGCTGCTGCCGCCGCCTTTATAGCACCGCCGCTCCGCCACTGCTCCAACCAGGTCTGCCGCCGCTGTGGGGTCCACATGCCGCTGCCGCCGCCTTTATAGCACCGTCGCTCCGCCGCTGCTCCAACCAGGTCTGCCGCCGCTGTGGGGCCTACTTGCCGCTGCCGCCGCCTTTATAGCACCGCCGCTCTGCCGCTGCTCCAACCAGGTCTGCCGCCGCTGTGGGGCCTACCTGCCGCTGCCGCCACCTTTATAGCACCGCCGCTCCGCCGCTGCTCCAACCAGATCTGCCGCCGCTGTGGGGCCTACCTGCCGCTGCCGCCGCCTTTATAGCACCGCCGCTCCGCCGCTGCTCCAACCAGGTCTGCCGCCGCTGTGGGGCCTACCTGCCGCTGCCGCCGCCTTTATACCACCGCCGCTCCGCCGCTGCTCCAACCAGGTCTGCCGCCGCTGTGGGGCCTACCTGCCGCTGCCGCCGCCTTTATAGCACCGCCGCTCCGCCGCTGCTCCAACCAGGTCTGCCGCCGCTGTGGGGCCTACCTGCCGCTGCCGCCGCCTTTATAGCACCGCCGCTCCGCCAACCAGGTCTGCCGCCGCTGTGGGGCCTACCTGCCGCTGCCGCCGCCTTTATAGCACTGCCGCTCCGCCGCTGCTCCAACCAGGTCTGCCGCCGCTGTGGGGCCAACCTGCCGCTGCCGCCGCCTTTATAGCACTGCCGCTCCGCCACTGCTCCAACCAGGTCTGCCGCCGCTGTGGGGCCTACCTGCCACTGCCGCCGCCTTTATAGCACCGCCACTCCGCCGCTGCTCCAACCAGGTCTGCCGCTGCTGTGGGGCCTACCTGCCACTGCCGCCGCCTTTATAGCACCGCCACTCCGCCGCTGCTCCAACCAGGTCTGCCGTCGCTGTGGGGCCTACCTGCTGCTGCCACCGCCTTTATAGCGCCGCCGATCCGCCGCTGCTCCAACCAGGTCTGCCGCCACTGTGGGGCCTACCAGCTGTCGCCGCTGCCTTTATAGCACCGCTGCTCCACCACTGCTCCAACCAGGTCCGCCGCCGCAGATACCCGGGATTAAGTTACAGGCTGGAATCTAATCGGGGGGTTCGGGGGGTTATATATTGAACAACAGATACCCGGGAGTGAGTTACAGGCTGGAATCTAATCGAGAGGTTCGGATGGTTTATATATAGAACAACAGACACCCGGGAGTGAGTTACAGGCTGAAATCTAATCAAGGGGTTCGGGGGGTTTATATATAGAATAACAGACACCCGGGAGTGAGTTACAGGCTAGAAGGCTGATGAGGAAATGAATGAGGATGAGGAAGTGAATGGGGAGAGGGTAAGAGTGTGGGTGTTGGGGAGGGGTTACAGGTGGGGGAGCGGATACGAGCAAGGGGGAGAAAGGTACAGGATGAGTGTTGTTTAGTGGACTGCATCTGTGTCTGGAAAATCTTCTCAGTGTGACGGGGGACCAGCAAGAGGGTGTCAGAGTGATGAAGAGTGCCGAGTGGATGATCAATCTCGGCCTCCTCCTGAGGTCCCCACCATCACAACTGGCCTCCAGCCAATTCGATTCAATCCATGTGATATCAAGAAATGGCTGAACACACTGGATACAGTAAAGGCTATCGGCCCGGACAACATCCCAGCTGTCGTGCTGAAGACTTGTGCTCCAGAACAGCCGCGCCTCTAGCCAAGCTGTTCCAGTACAGCTACAACACTGGCATCTACCCAACAATGTGGAAAACTGCCCAGGTATGTCCTGTTCACAAAAAGCAGGACAAATCCAATCTGGCAAATTACCGCCCCATCAGCCTACTCTCAATCATCAGCAAAGTGATGGAAGGGGTCATCGACAGTGCTATCAAGCGGCACTTACTCACCAATAGCCTGCTCACTGATGCCCAGTTTGGGTTCCGCCAAGACCTTGGTCCAAACATGGACAAAAGAGTTGAATTCCAGAGGTGAGGTGAGAGTGACTGCCCTTGACATCAAGGCAGCATTTGACCAAGTGTGGCATCAAGGAGACCTAGTAAAACTGAAGCCAATGGGAATCGGGGGGAAAACGCTCCACTGGCTGGAGTCATACCTAGCACAAAGGAAGATAGTTGTGGTGGTTGGAGGTCAACTATCACAGCCCCAGGACATCGATGCAGGTGTTCCTCAGGGCAGTGTCCTGGGCCCAATCATCTTCAGCTACTTCATCAATGACCTTCCCTCCATCATAAGGTCAGAAGTGGGGATGTTCGCTGATGACTGCAAAGTGTTCAGTGCCATTCGCAACTCCTCAGATAATGAAGCAGTCCATGCCCGCATGCAGCAAGCCCTGGATGACATTCGGGCTTGGGCTGATAAGTGGCAGGTAACATTTGCACTACACTAGTGCTAGGCAATGACTATCTCCAACAAGCGAGCATCTAACCACCTCCCCTTGACATTCAACAGCATTACCATCACCGAATCCCCCACCATCAATATCCTGGGGGTCACCATTGACCAGAAAATTAACTGGACCAGCCACATAAATACTGTGGCCACTAGAGCAGGTCAGAGGCTAGGTATTCTTTGGCGAGTGTCTCACCTCCTGACTCCCCAAAGCCATTCCACCATCTACACGGCACAAGTAAGGAGTGTGATGGAATATTCTCCACTTGCCTGGATGAGTGCAGCTCCAACAACACTCAAGAAGCTCAACATCATCCAGGACAAAGCAGCTCACTTGATTGGCACCCCATCCACCACCTTAAACATTCACTCCCTCCACCACCGGCGTACCGTGGCTGCAGTGTGGACAATCTACAAGATGCACTGCAGCAACTCGCCAAGGCTTCTTCGACAGCACCTCCTGTTGTGTATGTAATATGTGTGCTACTTTAAACCTATGGACAGGACTGCACTACTTGTAGGGCGTAGTGATACGCAGTACCACTCCTGGCCATAGGGGTATAAATAGTACTGTGGGTACTGATCTCCCCTCAGTTCCCGCCTGTGGGCATGAAGTAAAGACCTACGTGTAGTCCCTACCTCCAACCAGTAAAGACCTGTTTGAGTTATACGTTTAAGTCTTTGTGTTAATTGTTCAATACAATACACATACTTAACACTGGCGACGAGTCAGGTTCTTACCCTGCGGCAGTTGAAGAGAGGTTTCAAACCTCACCACCCCACTAGAAGCGACAGGCTTAGGACTCTGAAGCCTCCATCAGCGACTGAGCACTGGAGTGCAGCAGCCATCCTGACAGCTTCCAGCGACTGACAGAAGTCTTTCTGCAGTTTCCTTGTTCAACCTAGGTGGTGGGGTAAGCCGTGCAGCGTTGGCTGCAAAGACAGGGCTGGGGAAGTCGGAGCAGATAAGGGCCATCGATCGCGATCGGAGATAAGGCCGGGCCGCCTTCAAGTGCGAGGCGCAGCGCGGGCCAGCGATCGGGACCAAAGATAAGGGCCGCACTCGGACTGAAAGGCGCGGCGGCTGCAGAAGCTCAAGGTGCGAGAGCCGCGGTGCACAGTGTGGGCTATCGATCGCACAGAAGATAAGGGCCGAGAGCCGCTTCGGTCGGGAGCCACTTCGCGATCCAGCGATCGCATCCGCTGATAAGGGCCGCACTCGGGCGATCGCAGCGAAGATAAGGGCCGCACTCGGGGGCTGAAGGGAGACGGCGTCGGGGTACGGGTGAAGACCGCCAAGCGCGGGAAAACTGCCATTTTGTGGGCGGAGGACGACGGCAAGAGCGGGAAGCCGCCATCTTTGATAACAAGTAAAGAAAATAAAATCTGAGAAATTGCAAATCTACAATGCCTAAACACGGGAATATTAGTACCTTTGATAGTGACCTCGAAGATTGGGCCATATATGTTGAAAGAGTAAAAAATTATTGTAAGGCCAATAAAATTCGTGACCAAGATAAAGCTCTAACATTATTAAATTTAATGGGTGCGAAGACATACGGGCAATTGAAACACCTGTTATCACCAGATGAACCGGCGGATAAGACGTTCGATGAGATTGTTACTGTCCTGAAAGATCATCTAAACCCCACGCCGCTGATGCTAGCGGAACGATTTAAATTTTACGACAGAAGGCAGCTACAGCATGAAAGCAATGCTGAATATTTGCTGGAATTGCGTAAATTAGCGAAATATTGCCAGTTTGGAACGGGACTGACAGATGCACTACGAGACAAATTTGTGTGTGGTTTATTTAAACAGGATACACAAAAGCGACTGCTCGAGGAGAATGAGCTGACGCTTGAGAAGGCGGTCACTATGGCAGCAGCACATGAAGCCGCAGCGAGAGGCACGGCAGTAATGCAGCTACGGTCACCGGAGCTCAGCACACACAAATTGGGTGTGAGTTCTGGCAAATGTTATCGTTGTGGAAAGACAATGCATGATCAGAACCAGTGTTGGTTTAAAAACCAAGAATGTAGAACTTGTGGTAGGCTTGGACACATAGCTAGAGTGTGCAGGTCAGGGAAGAAGACCAGCAACAAGAAGTCACCGCAAGGAAAATACGCAAAAGTACACAAGGTGGCCGAACAGGAGTCCGATTCAGATGCTAGCAGTATTGAACTGGCTAGCTTAAGGGTACTCAACGTTGGTAAGGGTGCAGACCTCCAGACAATTTGGGTCACTCTTCAGATAGAAGGAGTCCAAGTAAAACTGGAATTGGACACTGGATCGGCATTGACGGTCATAAATAAGAAAGATTATGGAAGGTTATTCCAACATATTCCCCTACAGGATACGGAGCTCATATTGAAAACATACACGGGGCAAAGAGTGTACCCCATCGGGAAAATTGAGGTCACAGTGGTCCACAAGGGCAAAGAAAGTCAAATAATGGACTTATATGTGCTATCTGAAGGAGGTCCTCCACTACTAGGACAGGAGTGGATTAGGAAAATGAATATCGACTGGCATTTCCTACAAACAATAACGAGTGAGAACTCGGTGAACATAATCAACCCAGACTCTGGAACTGATGATGGTAAGACCAACCCGTGTGCAAAAGACAAAGTTTCAGCACAGAATTCCACTGAGATAGAGAATTCTGAGTCTGTCCAGTCTACTGACATGCACATTTCTGAGGGACACCGGGCTCGAACTCAACTCCATTTCAAACTGCAACAGCAATTAGAACAAATGATTCGCCGTTTTGAGCAAGAGATGAATGCGACGAAGGAGTTCTTTGATATAGAGTGGGAACATCTGGAAAGACAACAGAAGCAGCTGCTGGAGCAAATGGAGCAGGAGCACACAAAACGTCTGATGTCAGAGGAGTTAACGGTCAGCCAACTCCTGCATATGCTGAAGGACAGGACTCTGAAATGGGAAAAACTTGAACACGAACTTCAATATTCAAACGAAAGGGGTTCGGAGCTCTCAAAGGTTATTGGAAGAGCTGAGGTGGCAACACAGACTGAGATGACTGCAACAGAGCAGCCCTTGGATGCCAAAAGTACGCTGACTCACGTCAACGTAGAACAACAGACCGCTGAAACAGCTGCTCCGGTAGAGGGATTGAATAGTCCGATCAATCAATCTCCAAAAGAAGTTGAAGTAGTAAAATCTCAAATGAGGCCATTAGTAAACGACTTGCTGAAAGCCCAGAAAAAGCTGGATGCAGAGGTACGCATGAAGAAGTCTCTTCAGGAAAGATGTCTGGACTTGGAACAAAAGCTGGCTAACGCCAGCTGGGTATGGAGGAAATAGAAGACCCTCTCGCTGGCCTAGATCAGGACGACACCGAATATTACCATGACTATTGAATGAGTCACTCCAGCAACGTGAACCGACTACACCACAGAGACTGAATCTGTGAACTATTTTCCGCAGAGATTGAATCTGTGAACTGTTTTCCGCAGAGACTGAATCTGTGATCTGTTTTGACATGAAGTTATCTATGTATCTATGTTATTCTGTTATGTAAACCTGAAGTTATATATGTATATATGTTATTACGTTATGTTAAATGGGGAGATGACTGTAAAGCTAAGAAGGGAGGAATGTTGTGTATGTAATATGTGTGCTACTTTAAACCTATGGACAGGACTGCACTACTTGTAGGGCGTAGTGATACGCAGTACCACTCCTGGCCATAGGGGTATAAATAGTACTGTGGGTACTGCTCTCACTGCAGTCAGGGAGTAGTTGAGACAGAGATGCACTTCCTCACAGCCTGTGGAAAATATCAGGGCATCAGAGAGAATTTCTATCAAAAATTCTCCCAAATATGCCCTGAATTCAGAAATCTGACTGACAACCAAAAACTCCCATTCCTACTGGGGGAGGAGAGAAGCTGTGTAACACTGGCGGCACACTATGTTACAGCTTGCCATGAACAGAGGGACAACCAGTAAACTAAGACAAGAGTATATATAAACAAGGCGAAAATATATTTATAAACTCAGGGATATACCTGTTTATACACTGTATGAATGGAACCGCGTTTATGTGTTCAACCATAAATGTATTTTGATGCTTTGGCAACATAAGATGTACCTTATCATGCCAATAAAGCGATTTGTATTGTATTGTATTGTATTGTACTGATCTCCCCTCAGTTCCCGCCTGTGGGCATGAAGTAAAGACCTATGTGTAGTCCCTACCTCCAACCAGTAAAGACCTGTTTGAGTTATACGTTTAAGTCTTTGTGTTAATTGTTCAATACAATACACATACTTAACACCTCCCAAACCCGCGACCTCTGCCACCTAGAAGGACAAGGGCAGCAGGTGCATGGAAACACCACCACCTCCAAGTTCCCCTCCAAGTCACACACCATCCTGACTTGGAAGTATATCGCCGATCCTTTATCGACGCTGGGTCAAAATCCTGGAACTCCCTCCCTAACAGCACTGTGGGAGTATCTTCACCACACGGACTGCAGCGGTTCAAGAAGGTGGCTCACCACCACCTTCTCAAGGGCAACTAGGGATGGGCAATAAATGCTGGCCTTGCCAGCAATGCCCACATCCCATGAACGAATAAATAAACATTTCAGATCAGTGGAAATTGGGGGATTGTGGCATTGGAGAGAGAAGAAGACTGTGGAGTGGGGAGGGGAGGGGTAGAGGTGGGTGGAGTCGAGAGGAGGCACAGGACAGCCAGCCATTGGAAATCCCAGCTGATGCTGTGGATGGGAAATGCGGTCTGCAAGGGGCTGCAGGAAAAAGGTGAAGCTGGGTACGTCTCTGATGGGGAACTGCAGCCAGTAGAAGATTTGGGGGGGGCGGTGAGGCGGGCGAGGTAGAAGGGATTGACAACCAATGAATGGACCTGGTGCAGCAGGCATACGAGGAGATGGCTGAAAAAGTGAATGGGATGTCCAGCAACAGCTGGAGCGACAAGGAATAAGATCGGCCTACAACTCTTTCTACATGCAAGAAAGTCTGAAAGGGGCTTCACACAAGGAATATTTATGTTTGTTCTCATTCTCCTTCTCTCTCTCTCATTGGCCAGAATTTTTGTCTTCCAGACTGGTTGCATGGGTGTGGGACGCGTAGCAGGTCGGGAGCCTGAAGATGTGAACAGCGCGTTGTCCACTGCGACTTTCAGTTAATGGCCCCTATTAAACTAGTCATGCACATTTGCTGGCCCCATTAAATGGTGCGGGTCTGAAGACGTCATTGATGACTCTTTTCCAGCAGGTATATTTAAAGCAGCCTTGGCCATATCGCATTTGATGGTTGATGTCGGAGTGTGGAGGATTGAGTCATTGGTGCAAGTTATAAAAATTAGTTCTCAGAGACAGAGAGCTGCACACCGCTTTTCGGATGCCTCGCTACATAATCTGGTGGAGGGAGTCAGAGCACACAGGGATGTCCTCTTCCCTGCTGATGGGCGGAAGAGACCTCCCCAAGAGACCAGAAGGATATGGCTTCAAATAGCAGAGGAGGTCAGCAGCAGGATTGTGGTCAGGAGGGCCTGGCTCCAGTGTAGGAAACTGTAATGTATGAAATGTATATATACCTTAAGGGAGAGAACTACTTTTTACAGCTCCTGTATACTGTAGTACCGGCAGTGACCACACCTGTATATAAACCCTGAGTAGTGATCTGTACAGCTAGTTCGAGAGTAACCCTCATTCAGTAAACACCTGTTGAATCGTTCCCTGCAGTCTGTTGTCTGATTATTGAAGGACACAACATTAAGATACACGGACATAACATTGGCGACGACACAGATTTGAACCTACCTGCAACTCTGCATCACCTCCCAGGGATTCGCTCCTGGAGAACAGTGGAAGAAGGTCGAGTCCAGAAGCACGGGCGTCGACCACGGGCAACCGCCCAGTCATCCAGTGGAGATTTGAGCATCGCAGGGAAGGCTGTCGAGAGCCAGGCTTGGCTTTCCAGTCATGGTGGTCCAGCGAAATGGGCTGGCAACAGGTACTGCGCAGACCCTTCCCGGACAGCGGCGGGCTAGAGCCCGACCGAGCGGCACAGAAAAAGGCCGAGCAGCGTCGACGGGGGAGAGAGAGAGGGCAGAGCGCACAGGACGCAGCCAGTGTTCAGGACCGAGCGGCGTCAACGGGGGAGAGAGACGAGAGAGAGCAGAGCGCAGCCGGTGGTCAAGGGCCGAGCAGCGTCAACGGGGGAGAGAGGCATGCAGGAAAACGCGAGGCGCTGCCATTGCCACGAGGACCGCAGAGAGCGGCATTGGCAGCAGCGCAGGAGCAGCGCACGAAACCCACAGGGCGTTGCCATTTGCCATGAGGACCGCCGAGAGCGGCGTTGGCAGCAGCGCGGGAGACGCCATTTTAAGCCGTAGTGGGGAAGAAAGGAAAGCGCGGGAGACGCCATTTTAAGCCAGTCTAACCACACCCAAAAATGCTGAAGAGTGGCAGTATCACAGCGTTCGACAATGAAGTAGAAGATTGGACGACATATGTCGAACGCATAGAAGTATACTGCAAGGCGAATGAAGTGCCAGATGACAAGAAAGCGCTGGTATTGTTAAATTCAATGGGTGCAAAAACGTATGGCTTACTACGAAACCTAGTAACCCCAGAGAAGCCAGTAGAAAAGGATTTTGAAAACATAGTGTCAATCCTACAGGACCACTTAAACCCCACACCGCTGCTGATAGCAGAAAGATTTAAGTTTCACAAAAGGAACCAGCATAAAGATGAAAGTAATGCTGAGTATTTAACGGAACTGCGCAAGCTATCGAAACACTGCCATTTTGGAATGGGACTAGCAGATACTTTAAGGGACAAGTTTGTGTGTGGGCTTCAAAGTGAAGGAACCCAGAAACGGCTTCTATCAGAAAAGGATCTTACGCTGGACAAGACTTTCAGCATTGCAGTATCACACGAAGCAGCAGCACGGGGCGCTGCAGAGATACAAAGGAGACCGCAAGAATATGGCACAAATGAAATGACATACGGAACAGTGAAGTGCTATCGCTGCGGCAGAACAACACACGACCATAATGATTGCTGGTTCAAGGACAAAGTGTGCAGACAGTGTGGAAAAGTAGGACACATAGCAAGAGTCTGCAGGTTGGGAAAGAAAACCAGCAGCAAGAAATCTCCACAGGAGAAGTACAAGAAGGTACATAAGGTGACGGAGAGTAGTTCAGACGAACAGAAGAGTGATACAGACTCCGGAAGCAAGGAGCTGGGTTGTCTGAAACTACATAATGTGATCAAAATGGAGGATCACCAAACTATCTGGGTCACGCTCAAGGTAGCAGGAGTCCAAGTGAAAATGGAATTGGGCGCAGGATCAGCCCTAACAGTCATAAACCGAAGGGACTACAAGCAGCTATTCTCACATATACCCTTGAGAGGTACAAAGATTGTCTTGAAGATGTATACGGGGCAAAAAGTCTACCCCAAAGGAAAAATAAGGGTGAACGTTATATATAACGGCAAGGAAACACCAAAAATGGACCTATATGTATTGCCAGATGGAGGACCATCACTACTAGGACGTGAATGGATCCGGAAGATACAGCTAGATTGGCTTTCCATACAAGCACTGACTGTAGATGCCAAAAAGGATGACGATGTCACACCTGGACGACTGTCAAAAATGCTAACTGATGCACAAGAAGTGTTCCAGCAGGGACTCGGAACACTAAAAGGCATAACAGCGATGATCAAAATAGAGGAAAATGCAAGCCCAAAGTTTTTTAAGGTCAGACCTTATGCGATCCGCCCAGCCGTCGAAGCAGAGCTGGAAGGTTTGGAACGTTCAGGAGTACTGTCCAAAGAGGACTGGAGCGAGTGGGCTACACCCATCGTTCCTGTAATGAAGAGCTCGTTGAGTAATACGCCTGGGGAACCAAAGAAGGTTCGCATCTGTGGGGACTTTAAGGTGACAGTGAACTCAGTCCTTCACACTGTTCAATATCCGCTTCCGCGGATTGAAGATATTTTCGCCTCGCTATCTGGAGGGAAACGCTTCACTAAGATTGATCTGGCCCAGGCGTACCTGCAAATGGAGGTAGAAGAAGCCTCGAAATAGTACCTCATGATCAACACTCATAAAGGTCTCTACCAATACAACCGGCTGATGTTCGGGGTAGCATCAGCTCCGGCTATTTGGCAAAGGGCAATGGAACAAGTCCTGTAAGGGATTCCAGGGACCCAGTGTTATTTGGACGACATCCTGGTCACGGGCAAAAATGACAGTGATCACCTCGCCAACCTGGAGCAGGTGCTCACTAGATTGAAGGAATATGGGCTCCGAGCTAATCGCCACAAATGCGAGTTTTTCCAGAAGCAGATCTCGTATTGTGGCCACGTTATTGATAAAGAGGGGTTACATAAGTCCCCTGAAAAGATTGAGGCAGTAGTCAAGGCTCCAGCACCGGAAAATGTGTCACAACTGAGGTCGTTCCTCGGGCTGGTGAACTACTACCATAAGTTCTTGCTGAATTTGTCTGCCGTACTACACCCACTGAACACCCTACTGCAAACGGGGGTACCATGGAAGTGGAGTGACGAATGTAAATGAGCTTTCCAGAAGAGCAAAGCATTGATCACATCAAAAGAGGTGTTGGCTCATTTCAACCCAGCACTATCAATTCGGTTGGTGTGTGATGCATCAACCTATGGCATTGGAGCGGTGCTGTCGCACAAATTCCCGGACGGCTCGGAGAGGCCAGTAGCCTTTGCGTCTCGGTCACTAACCTCAGCCGAGCGTAACTACGCCCAGATTGACAGGAAGGCCCTCAGCCTAGTGTGGGGAGTGAAAAAGTTCAATCACTATCTGCACGGGCAGAAGTTCACCTTGCTGACTGAACACCAACCACTTGTCTCCATCTTTAATCCAAAGAAGGGCATTCCGGTGATGACTGCGCAACGGCTACAAAGATGGTCCCTTTTTCTAGGGGGCGCACTGTTAAATCTGTGAGTTGTTCAAGTAATTAATACTCAGACTTAATCAGTAACAATAAAACAGGTCTTTACTGGTTGGAGGTAGGGACTATACATAGATCTTTACTTCATGCCCACAGGCGGGAACTGAGGGGGATCAGTACCCACAGTACTATTTATACCCCTATGGCCAGGAGTGGTACTGCGTATCACTACGCCCAACAAGTAGTGCAGTCCTGTCCATAGGTTCAAAGTAGCACACATATTACATACACAACATTCCTCCCTTCCTAGCTTTACAGTCATCTCCCCATTTAACATAACGTAATAACATATATACATATATAACTTCAGGTTTACATAACAGAATAACATAGATACATAGATAACTTCATGTCAAAACAGATCACAGATTCAGTCTCTGCGGAAAACAGTTCACAGATTCAATCTCTGTGGTGTAGTCGGTTCACGTTGCTGGAGTGACTCATTCAATAGTCCTTCCATGGATTTAACAGTTTGAACTTCCGAACTGAATTGGCTCCATTCGGAGGGACCACGTGTGTGATCTGGTAGAGGTGATAATGGTTCAGATGGGTCATCTTCTGTTTTTACTTTTCCTTTTCTGCTTCTTGGAGACTCTCTGGGCTCCATTGTCAGCTGCCACAGCTGCCAGCTGCATGCGCAGTTCCTCCTTCTCTTCCTCCTGTTTCCGTCGTAGAGCCAGCTTCTCCCGATGTTCCGTAGACTTTTGGTGCTCCTCCATGATTTCTGCACTTTGGGAGTCGAAGTTACAAGCTGGGCAGGACAGGACATCGTAATATTCGGTGTCGTCCTGAGCTAGACCAGTGAGAGGGTCGTCTATTTCCTCCATACCCAGCTGGACGTTAGCCAGCTCTTGTTCCAAATCCAGACATCTTTCCTGAAGAGACTTCTTCATGTGTACCTCTGCATCCAGCTTTTTCTGGGCTTTCAGCAAGTCGTTTACTAGTGACCTCATTTGTGATTTTAATACTTCAACTTCCTTTGGAGATTGATTGATCGGACTATGCAATCCCTCTACCGGAGCAGCTGTTTCAGCGGTCTGTTGTTCTACGTTGACGTGAGTCAGCGTACTTTTGGCATCCAAGGGCTGCTCTGTTGCAGTCATCTCAGTCTGTGTTGCCACCTCAGCTCTTCCAATAACCTTTGAGAGCTCCGAACCCCTTTCGTTTGAATATTGAAGTTCATGTTCAAGTTTTTCCCATTTCAGAGTCCTGTCCTTCAGCATATGCAGGAGTTGGCTGACCGTTAACTCCTCTGACATCAGATGTTTTGTGTGCTCCTGCTCCATTTTCTCCATCAGCTGCTTCTGTTGTCTTTCCAGATTCTCCAACTCTATATCAAAGAACTCTTTCGTTGCATTCAACTCTTGCTCAAAACGGCGAAGCATTTGTTCTAATTGCTGTTGTAGTTTGAAATGGAGTTGAGTTCGAGCCCGGTGTCCCTCAGAAATGGGCACATCAGTAGACTTGCCAGACTCAGAATCCACAGTTAAACTATGTTGTTGTTGCTCAGTGGAATTCTGTGCTGAAACTTTGTCTTTTGCACCTGAGTTGGGCTTACCATCATCCGTTCCAGAGTCTGGGCCGACTATCTTCACCGAGTTCTCACTCGTTATTGTTTGTAGGAAATGCCAGTCCATATTCATTTTCCTAATCCACTCCCGTCCTAGTAGTGGAGGACCTCCTTCAGATATCACATATAAGTCCATTATTTGACTGTCTTCGCCCTTGTGGACCACTGCAACCTCTATTTTCCCGATGGGGTACACTCTTTGCCCCGTGTATGTTTTCAATATAATCCCCGTATCCTGTAGGGGAATATGTTGGAATAACTTTCCGTAATCTTTCTTATTTATGACCGTCAATGCCGATCCAGTGTCCAATTCCAGTTTTACTTGGACTCCTTCTATCTGAAGAGTGACCCAAATTGTCTGGAGGTCTGCACCCTTACCAGCGTTGAGTACTCTTAAGCTAGCCAGTTCATTACAGCTTAAGCTAGCCAGTTCATTACTGCTAGCGTCTGAATCGGACTCCTGTTCGGTCACCTTGTGTACCTTTGCGTATTTTCCTTGCGGTGACTTCTTGTTGCTGGTCTTCTTCCCTGACCTGCATACTCTAGCTATATGTCCAAGCCTACCACAAGTTCTACATTCTTGGTTTTTAAACCAACACTGGTTCTGATCATGCGTTGTCTTTCCACAACGATAACATTTGCCAGAACTCACACCCAATTTGTGTGCACTGAGCTCCGGTGACCGTAGCTGCATTACTGCCGTGCCTCTCGCTGCGGCTTCGTGTGCTGCTGCCATAGTGACCGCCTTCTCAAGCGTCAGCTCATTCTCCTCGAGCAGTCACTTTTGTGTATCCTGTTTAAATAAACCACACACAAATTTGTCTCGAAGTGCCTCTGTCAGTCCCGTTCCAAACTGGCAATATTTCGCTAATTTACGCAATTCCAGCAAATAATCAGCATTGCTTTCATGCTGTAGCTGCCTTCTGTCGTAAAATTTAAATCGTTCCGCTAGCATCAGCGGCGTGGGGTTTAGATGATCTTTCAGGACAGTAACAATCTCATCGAACGTCTTATCCGCCGGTTCATCTGGTGATAACAGGTGTTTCAATTGCCCGTATGTCTTCGCACCCATTAAATTTAATAATTTTAGTGCTTTATCAGCCTCACGAATTTTATTGGCCTTACAATAATTTTTAACTCGTTCAACATATATGGCCCAATCTTCGATGTCACTATCAAAGTTGCTAATATTCCCGTGTTTAGGCATTGTAGTACTTTATCAGATTTGCAATTTCTCAGATTTTTTTTTTACTGTTATCCAAGAAGGCGGCTTCCCGCTCTTGCCGTCATCCCCCGCCCACAAAATGGCGGTTTTCCCGCGCTTGGCGGTCTTCACCCGTCCCCCAACGCCGTCTCCCTTCAGCCCCCGAGTGCGGCCCTTATCTTCGCCGTGATCGCCCGAGTGCGGCCCTTATCAGCGGATGCGATCACTGGATCGCGAAGCGGCTCTCGGCTCTTATCAGGAGATGCGATCGCTCTGTTGAAACGCCTCCCGCTCGAAGCGGCTCTCGCGCCCTATTCCTCCAGCTCCCCCAGCCCCGTTCGTGCGGCCAACGCGGTCGACTGCCTGTCGCGTCGCTGCCCGGCTCAGACAACGGCTTACCCACCACCAAGCTGGAGAAGAAGCTGACGGTCGCCGATGGAGGCTCCGAGGTCAGGATGTCTTCCAGTGGGGTGGAGAGGGTGGAAACCTCTCTGCAACGTCCTGGCTGTGGACGAAGCTGCCGTGGAGTGACTGCCGCAGGGTCCGAATCAGACTCGTCGCCAGTGTTAAATCTGTGAGTTGTTCAAGTAATTAATACTCAGACTTAATCAGTAACAATAAAACAGGTCTTTACTGGTTGGAGGTAGGGACTATACGTAGGTCTTTACTTCATGCCCACAGGCGGGAACTGAGGGGGATCAGTACCCACAGTACTATTTATACCCCTATGGCCAGGAGTGGTACTGCGTATCACTACGCCCAACAAGTAGTGCAGTCCTGTCCATAGGTTCAAAGTAGCACACATATTACATACACAACACGCACCAATATGAAATCGAGTATAAGGGCACGAAACAGCATGGAAATGCTGATGGGCTATCACGCCTGCCACTGCCTACTGCGGAGGAAGCACCAGCAGTGGATCCTGTCGAAATATTTCATTCGACTATAATTGAATGCTTGCCAGTAACTAACGCTGGTATAGAGAAGGAGACCCGAAATGACCCGACACTGTCTCGGGTATATGATTTGACGGTGAAGGGATGGCCAGCACATGGCGACTCACTGTTGCCAGCATTCTCATCCAGAAGAGAACAGCTGTCAGTATGCCAGGGGACCTTGATGTGTGGCTCCTGAGTGGTAATTCCACCCAAGTTAAGGGAGAGAGTGCTCAATGAGCTTCACGAAGGTCATCTGGGAGGGGTGAAAATGAAAAGCCTTGCTAGGGCTTATGTGTGGTGGCCGGGGATCGATCAGCAAATCGAGGACCTGACAAAGAGCTGCTCAGGATGCCAGAAGGTCCAAAATGCACTACCACATGCCCCTCTACACCCATGGGAGTGGCCCTCATCTCCATGGCAACGGGTGCATATTGATTTTGCTGGTCCATTCATGGACTCAATGGGGCAGTAATTCCTCCCCAAACGCGTGAGTATGGAAGGGGTACTCATGCGTCTGGCCGGAGAAAATGCCGTTTTCAGCATGCACAGCGCATGCGCTGAAAACCGGCATTTCCTGTCCTCTAACCCAAGAGGTGAAGAGGCTAGCGCGTGCGCTGTAGGGGGCAGCGCGTGCGTCTTGGATTTCCTCTGTTTTGGGGGATTTGCGCATGTCTAAAGGCCTCCGGTCTTTACGCTTGTAAAAAGCACACGTAAGTATTTATTTTTACAGGTAAGTGGTGTTTTAGTGTAATTTAGAATTTTTTTCCCCACAGGTTTATTATTTTAAAGAATCTACAATAAGGTAAGTTTAGTTTTAGACCCTTTTTTAAAAAAAAATATTTTTTTCAAAAAAAAAAATTATTGTTTAAATAATTTTTTTAAACTTATTTATACTTAATTTAATGATAGGGATGTTTTTTAAATTTTTATTTAAAGTTTAAATGGTGTTTTGGGCCCCCGTAGTTTTCATGAGTTTGACAGTTCTTACTCTCAAACTCATGAATGAACCTTCCCCTCCCCTGATTGGTTGTACAGTGCTCACCTGATCCCAGCCGGCACATCGCACTAACTGGATCAGGTAAGCACTGCGCGCTGACATCTGAACCGGGCCTGTGACAGGAAATGCAAGCAGGCCCGGGCTTCAGATGTCAGCGCGCAGGGTGAGTGCAGATCGGGGGCTTGCACGCGCGGCAAGCCCCCGACACCAAGTTCTGGGCCAATGTTTTTAATAGCCGTGGATGCGCACTCGAAATGGCCTGAGTTGATCAAAATGTCCTCCACCGCCACGGAGAAAACTATTGCAGTCCTACGGACCATTTTTGCCAGGAATGGCTTGCCAGAGCAGATTTGCTCTGATAACGGACCACAGTTTGTGTCCGAAGAGTTTCGAAGATTTATGAAAAGGAATGGGGTAAGGCATTACACATCCGCCCCGTATCATCCAGCCACAAATGGATTGGCTGAGAGGTTCGTACAAACCTTTAAAAAAGCAGTAAAGGCCATGTGCGATGACGACATTCCACTGCAGCATAAGGTGGACAATTTCCTGTTAGCCTACAGAAATGCGACACATGCAGTCACCAACCAGGCCCCGGCCATGATGTTCTTTAACCGAAGGTTGAGATCTCGTCTGGATTTGCTCAGACCAAATGTACGAAGAGATGTTGAGAGTAAGCAATTCCAGCACATCAATGAGAAGCCGACAAGGAGCTTCAATGTAGGGCAACCAGTCTTGGCCCGCGACTACCGAACAGAGAAATGGCAACCAGGAACGATATGCACACGACAGGGGCCACTAATGTACACAGTGGATGTTGGGGAGAACATTGTGAGACGCCATGCTGACCAGATCCTAGAGTCACAGGAACGAGTCAACCCCATGTCTCGCATACCTGGTGATGAACCCGACATACAGGTCGCATCTACCTCAGAAACAATAGCATTGGAAGCTGATGAATCAACTGACGACAGGGTGCTAGAATCGCCTCCGCATCAAGGGCGAGACACTCGGGAAAGGCGTTATCCAAAAAGAATCAGGAAGCCTCCCCAGAGACTGAATATATGAATGGACTATTTTCATGTAACATTGTATATTAAAAATGTTAATTGTCAAATGAGTATTATGGTACTGTTAATCTAAAAGGGGAGGAATTGTAATGTATGTAATGTATATATACCTTAAGGGAGAGAACTACTTTTTACAGCTCCTGTATACTGTAGTACCGGCAGTGACCACACCTGTATATAAACCCTGAGTAGTGATCTGTACAGTTAGTTCTAGAGTAACCCTCATTCAGTAACCACCTGTTGAATCGTTCCCTGCAGTCTGTTGTCTGATTATTGAAGGACACAACATTAAGATACACGGACATAACAGAAACGATTCAATGATCTCATGAGGTCAGGAAAGGTGAATGCAAAGCCACACTCACCCTCATCCTGAAATGCCTGTCACCACATCCCTATCACTCTGCCTTTCCAAGCCTACTCCTGCACATCATTCCTCACACCAACATACCTTCCAGGTCCACCCATCCCTCTCTCTCTCTCTGTATATACTCACATCCCCACCTGACTAACCACCTCTCACACATACCCTCATTCTAATGCAATCATAGCAAGTAACACAATACAAGGAGGCCATTTGGCATTGTCACCCCACTCCCTCATAGTCACCCTCTACAGATGTAACCCATCCATTCCTTACACTCATTCCATCACTCTCACTCAAAGTTCTCTTCTTTCCCTCCTTACAGGAGAAAAGAGCCCAGAACAACAGAGAGAGGGAGAGAACCAGAGGCGGGCCTCCATTCTTCAGTAATTTGACTGCAGCAGAGGAGGTGGCCCTGGAGATCTCTGGAGTTGTATAGCTGCTGGCAGTGGGTGATGGAGAGAGGGGAACATCTCAGCCACCTGGTGACAGAATTACATCTCATACAGCCACATGGCATACAGCAATCACTCATAGTGACTGATGTCAGCAGCCAGTGAATGTTCATCATGTGCATAATGGTAACATTACCCATTCTTAATATAACACTTCTAATCATCTCTTTGCTCTTCCACAGGTTCATCAAGTGCCCCCCCCCCCCCAAAATGTCCAGCCGGAGGAGGAAGACGACTCCTCAGAAGAACCTCCAGCCTCTGAGGGTGCACCGTCAGCAGACCCAAGCGCACCCAGCACCAGAGCAGATAAGCACACCTCGGTGGGTCCTGTGCGACATAGAGTAGTGTTGTCACCTGGTGTCTCACACTTCACAAGCGAGAAAGAACTGATTGTGTTGACAGGGACAGCAGTGGAGACCCCTCGCCGGAGGGCGCAGGACGCTTCAAGTTCTGCTGAGCTGCATGCAGAAGCTGAGCCTCGGGGGTCATTGAGAAAGAGGGTGATATAGGAGAGGCAGTGACAATTGCATGAGGCTCTGGCAGCTTTTGCAGCCGCGATGTCTGCAAATGTGCAGAGAATGGAGGAGTCCATCTCCAACATGAGCACCACCATGTCGCAGGCGATGGCGACAATGTGCTGTTCCATGGAAAGGATGGCCACCTACATGGAGCAGCACATGCGCTGGTCATATGAGCACATGCTAGCTATGGTGAACAGATGGCAGATGCTCATAGACCTCCTCTTTAGGAGGGATCTAAATGTAGGCTTGGGCCCTCATGGCCCCACTGCTGTGCAGCAAGGTGCTCTCCAACTCCTTGCTAGCAGGGAAGTGTGGGTGGCCCATGAGAGCGATGATGGTGAGAGGGGACATGGAAGTGGGGGCTCCTCTCAAAGCACCCCCACTTCTCCCCCGTTGCCTCCCCCTCAGTCAGAGCCCCACAAGCGTCTTTGGATCCCAATGGCCGAGGCTAGCCCCTGCACAGTCACAGGAGGAGCAGACTTTGGCGGGGCCCTCACAGGCTCCAAAACCCAGAGGATGACCGCCAAAAGTGTCTATGCAGTCGCAGCAGGGAAGTGAGCAGCCTGCCTATACCTCCGCTGAAGCCACAGGGGTTGCACCTCGTAGAAGCACATGTAAAAGAAAAAAGCCACAATCCTAAATGCAGAAGAGTATGCACATGGGTGTTTTTGTCTGCTACCTTGAAAGTGGCTTTGTGAGTTGGAGTGAATGGTGAGACATAACATTACCTTCAGCAATGTGGGTTTGTGTGAAAGCAATGGCTTGGTCAATGGAGGAATACTTTATGGTGTTGTTGGGGGCAGTGGGAGCTTGGCACAACATGTGGTAGCCATATGGGTGTATTGCAGGAAGTTAATTAAATCTGATCATGATGAGGCCATCCCTGGCCTCTCGGGCAGAAATGTGCTTTGCTGCTGGTGCCACCTGGACCTCAGGTTCATCATGCTCCTCCTCCTCATCATCTTCCAGCTGTTGCTCATCCTCCTCCTCCTCTGAAGAGGCTGTGCGCTCAGAGTCTTGCTCCTCATGCAGTTCTAATTCTCACTCCTGTGCTATGTTGTGCAGCACACAGCATACGACAATTCTGGAGACTCTGGCTGGTGCGTATTGAAAGGCTCCTCCAGATGCGTCAAGGCATCTGAAGCGCATTTTGAGCATGTTCGTTGTTTGCTCAATGACACATCTGGTGGAGATGTGGCTTTCATTATAATGCTCCTCGACCTCATTGCTTGACGTCCTCAAGGGTGTCATGAGCCACGTCTTTAATGGATACCCCTTGTTTCCAAGCAGCCAGCCAATAAGTGTGTTTGGCAGTGTGAAGAACTGAGGGAGGCTGGACTGGTGCAGGACGAAAGAGTCATGACAGCTGCCAGGGAATTTGGCGCACACATGCATGCTGATCTTCCTATGTTTGCAGACCAGCTGCATATTGAGGGAGTGGAAGCCCTTGCGGTTCACAAACACTCCTGGGTGATGAGGGGATGCCTTCATGGCCACGTGTGTAGTCGATGACGCCCTGCACCTGTGGGAAGTCAGCCAGAGCCACAAAGCCGAGCACCCACTCAGTAACACTGGCTTCATCAGTGGCAAAGCTGAAATAATTGGCTGACTTGTGAAACCTGGGTGATGCATCTGTGGTCGGCCGACTGTGAGATCCCGCAAGTGTCTGCTGCAGAAGGAGCCTGAAGCGAAGAAGTTGAGGGCGGTGATGACTTTGACAGCCACTGGTAAGGAGCGTCCACCAGGACCTCTGGGCAGCAGGCCTTGGTCCAGCGAGCTACAAATGTCTGCGACGACCTGGCACGATAGCCTGAGCCTCCTGAAGCACTGCTGCTCAGTCATGTTAAGGAAGCTCATCCTCTAACTGTATATCCTGTGTTTGGGGTATCGCCTCCGGTGTGCTGCAGCCCTGTGGTGCCCTTCTCTCTCCTGTGGAGCATCAGGTCATTGAGAAGAAGGTTGTTGGTGTGGCCGGTGTTGTTGGTGGTGGGGCTCATCCTGGTCCGATTCTGAGGACCAAGGTGAGACAGTATAAATGGCAGCCATGCTGATGTATTAGACGGCAGGTAAAGTGGAGATCAGAGGGCCAATCCCTTAATGTTGTGATAGTGAGTAGCAGTGTGGTGAGAGTGGCTTCCAAGGTTGCAGAAAAAGCTTGCAAACTCTAGACACCTAAACCTGTGCACAAAATGGAGTCAGCAAGAGCCTTTCCCTTAGGCAAGTAATGAGGTGTCATGTGGGAGTATTTATTTGGATTTCCATGCTCGCCATTAATGACCTCGCTCAATGGCCACTGAGCTTCCACCTCAGGTTGACAGACGAGGTTTCCGAGCTGCGTGATTCCCGTGGTCATCCAGTAAAAATCAAAAGCTCTGGTTAAAAACCCTGTTAAGGGTCTCACAACAAGCACTTAAAGATTTCAATTAGGTCGCCCGCCTCTGCGGTTCGGGTCCACGGCACGCTGGGAAACGCACACCAGTTAAATGTGCGAGGTGGTGGGATGACGATGGGTTTCCGACGTGCTCGCAATTTCAGCAATTTGTACCGCCGACCCGCCCCCAAACTCGCACGCCCGGCAGCGGGAAAATTCCGGCCATTCTCTCTCTCAGACAAGGGAGAAATGCAAAGTAGACAAAGCTGGGTTTGGAGTGCATTTGCAAGAATGCACGGAGCACGGCCAATAAGGTTGGTGAGCTGCAGGCACAAGTTGCCACATGGGACTTGGCTCAAACAAGTGCAGGGATGGGAACTTAACAATCCTGGCTACAATGTATTCAAGAGAAATAGGGAAGGAAAAAAAGGAGGGGAGGGCAGTTAGCAGTATTTATTAAAGATACCTCTGCAGCCCTGGAAAGAGATGATGTGCTTGTGGGTTCAACCACAGAATCTATTTGGTCAGTGTTAAGAAGCAGAAGAGGAGCTATTACTCTACTGGGTGTATACTATAGACCACAAATACTGGGAAGGAGATAGCAGGCAAATTTCAGAAAGATGCACAAACAATAAAGAAGTGATTATGAGGGACTTCAATTATCCTAATATAGATTGGGGAAAAACAGTGTAAATGGCAAAGAGGGGGAGGAATTCCTGAAATGTATACATGAGAAATGTCCTGATCAATGTGTTCCAGTCCAACGAGATACTAAGCAAAGTTGGCTCTAGTTCTGGGGAATGAAGTGGGGCAATTGGAGCATGTTTCAGTGGGAGAACATTTGGGGAACAGTGATCACAAGTAGTTATGGAAAGGGGCAAGGAACAATAAAAAGTGAAGATACTCAACGGGAGGAAGGCTAATTTCAGAGAGTTGAAAGGGGATCTGGCCAGGTGGATTGGAATCAACGACTGGCAAGCAGAACAGTAAATGAGCAATGGGAGGTCTTCAAGGAGGAGCTAATTCGGGTACAGACTAGACACATTTCCACAAGGGCGAAAGGAAGGCCATCCAAAGATAGAGCTTCCTAGATTACGAAAAAAAATTGTGATTCAAATGAGACAGAAAAAGGAGACTTTTGACAATTCTAAGGTTCATAATACAGTAGAGAACCAGGCTGAATACAGAAAATACAAAGAACTGAAAAAGAAAATAAGAGGGGCAATGAAAGTGTATGAGAAAAGATTAGCGTCCAACATAAAAGGGAACACTGAAATCTTTTATAAACATATAAATAGTAAAAAGGTAGTCAAAGGAAGGATGGGGCCGATTAGAGACCAAAAAGGAGATCTTGTGCAGGCAGAGGGCATGGCTGAGGTACTAAATGAGTACTTTGCATCTGTCTTCAAGAGAGAAGAGGATGTTGCCAATGTCACAGTAAAGAAGGAGGCAGTAGAGAAATTGGACAGGACAAAAACAGATAAAGAGGAGGTAATTAAAAGATTGGCAGTCCTCAAAGTAGAAAAGCCACCCGGTCCAGATGGGATGCAACTGAGGTTCCTGAGGGAAGTAAGGATGGAAATAGCAGAAGCTTGGGTCACAGTCTTTCAATCCTCGTTGGATATGGGAGTGGTGACAGAGGACAGGAGGGTTGCAAATGTTACAACCCTGTTCAAAAAAAGGGGAGAGGGATAAACCCGGCAACTACAGGCCAGTCAGCCTAACATCAGTGGTGAGGAAACTTCTAGAGACAATAATCCGAGACAAAATTAATAGTCACTTGGAAAAGTATGGGCTAATAAATGATAGAATGGATTTGTTAAAGGCAATTCCTGTCTGAAACTTGATTGCATTCTTTGATGAATTAAGGGAGAGGGTTAATCAAGGTAGTGCTGGGCGCAGATTGGCTGCCGCGTTTCCGACATTACAACAGTGACTACACTTCAAACAGTACTTCAGTGGCTGGAAAGCACTTCGGGACGTGTTGAGATCGTGAAAGGCGCTGTATAAATGCAAGTCTTTTTTTTTCTTTTTTTACAGACCAATAATAGCAAAAGTACATTGCTGAGCTGTATGGGCAGGCTGGGAGCTCAGACCCAACAGCAATGCTTCTGCTGAGGCAGCTCCAGTATAATTCAGGCACTAAACATCTTCTAGTAAATATGCTCATTGAGATTTATAAATGGGCCTGGATTAAAGTAAAGAGAAAAGGATGGTGTGAAGGTTACACTAAAAGAGGAGAGGGAAGTTATGGACTTATGAAGTAATAGATAAAGAAGATGTACTATAAAGATTAGCATTACTGAAAGTTAGTAAGTCACCTGGTCCAGATGGAATGCATCCTAGATTGCTGAACAAGCAAAGGTAGAAATATCAGAGGCATTGGTCACAATCTTTCAATCCTCATTGGATACAGAAGTAGTGCCGGAGGACTGGAGGGTTGCTAATGTTATACTATTCAAGAAAGGGGAGAGGGATAAACCAGGAAATTACAGGCCAGTCAGCCTAACATTGGTGGTGGGAAAGTTATTGGAAACTTTTATCAGGGACATAATAATCTTTCATTTGGAAAGGCATGGGTTAATCAAGGAGAGCCAGAATGGATTTGTTAAAGCAAATCGTATCCGACTAACCCGATTGAATTCTTTGATGAGGTAACAGAGAAGGTTGATCAAGGTAGTGCAGTAGATGTTCTATATATGGGCTTTTCGAAGTCATTCGACAAAGTGCCACACAGGAGGCTTATTAAGAAGATGGAAGCCCACGGGGAAAGTGGCGGTATGGATACAAAATTGGCTCAGTGACAGGAAGCAAAGGGTGGTGGTGGCGGGTGGGTGTTTTTCAGACTGGGAGGTGGTTTGCAGTGGTCTTACCCAAGGGTCAGTTTTGGGTTCATTACTCTTTGCAATTTTTATAAACGACCTAGACTCAGGTGCAGGGAGCAGCATTATAAAGTTTGCAGATGCTACAAAACTTGGCAAAGTAGATGATCATGATGAGGATAGTTATAGGCTTCAGGATGACAGACAGGATGGTTAAATGGGCAGAAGAATGGCAGATGGAGTTCAATGCGGAGAAGTGTGAAGTGATGCACTTTGGGAGGACCAATATGGAAAGACTGTACACTGTAAATGGGACAATTTTGAAAAGTGTAGATGAGCAGAGACACGTCGGTGTCCATATACACAAATCCTTAAAGGTGGCAGGGCAAGTTGATAAGGTGGTTAAAAAAGCATCTGGGTTACTTGGGTTTATAAATAGAGGAATAGAATAGAATATAAATAGAGGAATAGAATATAAAAGCAAAGAGTTCATGCTACAACTTTATAAATCACCGGTCTGGCCTCAGCTGGAGTATTGTGGACAATTCTGGGCCCGACACTTCAGGAAAGATGTAAAGGCCTTAGAAAGGGTACAGTGGAGGTTTACCAGGATGTTACCAGGGATGAGGGGCTTCAGTTATGAGGAGAGGTTGAAAAAGTTAGGACTGATCTCCTTGGAACAGAGAAGGTTAAGAGGTGACCTAATAGAGATTTAAGATGATGAAAGGTTTTGATAGAGTAAATAGGGAACAATTATTCCCTCTGGTGAGTGGGTCAATAACTAAAGGTCATAGATTTAAAATCATTGGAAAAAGATCTAGAGGGGAGATGAGGAGAAATGCGGCATCGGCAGCGGATGGAGGCGGAGCTGAGCGGCAGAGCGACTACAAGAGGTCCCAGAGGCTCAGGTTGGCCCCAGTGCGGCATCGGCAGTGGGTGGAGGCGGAGCTGAGCGGCAGAGTGACTACAAGAGGTCCCAGAGGCTCAGGTAGGCCCCAGTGCAGCATCGGCAGCGGGTGGAGGCGGAGCTGAGCGGCAGAGTGACTACAAGAGGTCCCAGAGGCTCAGGTAGGCCCCAGTGCGGCATCGGCAGTGGGTGGAGGCGGAGCTAAGCGGCAGAGTGACTACAAGAGGTCCCAGAGGCTCAGGTAGGCCCCAGTGCGGCATCGGCAGCGGGTGGAGGCGGAGCTGAGCGGCAGAGTGACTACAAGAGGTCCCAGAGGCTCAGGTAGGCCCCAGTGCGGCATCGGCAGCGGATGGAGGTGGAGCTGAGCGGCAGAGCGACTACAAGAGGTCCCAGAGGCTCAGGTAGGCCCCAGTGCGGCATCGGCAGCGGGTGGAGGCGGAGCTGAGCGGCAGAGCGACTACAAGAGGTCCCAGAGGCTCAGGTAGGCCCCAGTGCGGCATCGGCAGCGGGTGGAGGTGGAGCTGAGCGGCAGAGCGACTACAAGAGGTCCCAGAGGCTCAGGTAGGCCCTAGTGCGGCATCGGCAGTGGGTGGAGGCGGAGCTGAGCGGCAGAGTGACTACAAGAGGTCCCAGAGGCTCAGGTAGGCCCCAGTGCGGCATCGGCAGCGGGTGGAGGTGGAGCTGAGCGGCAGAGCGACTACAAGAGGTCCCAGAGGCTCAGGTAGGCCCCAGTGCGGCATCGGCAGTGGGTGGAGGCGGAGCTGAGCGGCAGAGCGACTACAAGAGGTCCCAGAGGCTCAGGTAGGCCCCAGTGCGGCATCGGCAGCGGGTGGAGGTGGAGCTGAGTGGCAGAGCGACTACAAGAGGTCCCAGAGGCTCAGGTAGGCCCCAGTGTGGCATCGGCAGCGGATGGAGGTGGAGCTGAGTGGCAGAGTGACTACAAGAGGCCCCAGAGGTTCAGGTAGGCCCCACCAATCTCCAATCTCAGGGAAGGAGAGAGGTAAAAAGTATTCAAGGTGTGACGTCACCACAAAGCGGGTAAGTGATTGGTTGGTAAGTATTTCTCCCTTTTTAAGCTTAAATCTCCTTGGTTTATAGTTTCTAAGGTGTGATATTCACCATCTAGAATCGAGGCAGAGGGTATTTAAGAATAATATTAATAAATTTAATTAATTACATAGAATGGGAGATCAGGCGATGTGTTGCTGCTGCAATATGTGGGAGCTGGTGGACACCATTGATGCTCATGGTGATCACATTTGCAGTAAGTGTTGGCTGCTCGAGGAATTCCGGCTCCGCGTTGAAGAGCTGGAGTCCGAGCTTCAAACACTGAGACACATCAGGAAGGGGGAGAGTTACCTGGACTCTGTGTATCAGGAGGTAGTCACACCAATTAGATTAATTAATTCAGATGTAGTCCGTGGCCAGGGCCAGGATGGTGTGACTAGAAGTGAGGCAGGTACGGGGATCCAGGAGGTAGTGTTGGAGGAGCCGCAGCCCTTGCACTTGTCCAACAGGTTCGAGGCTCTTACTCCCTTTGAGAATGGGAACAGGGACTGCGGGGAGGATGAGCAACCTGGCCACAGCACCGTGGAGCGGGGGGCCATTCAAGTGGGGGGAGTTAAAAGAAATGTTGTAGTGGTAGGGGATAGTATCGTTAGGGGGATAGATAGAGTTCTCTGCAGCCGAGAGCGAGAGTCCCGAAGGCTGTGTTGCCTGCCCGGTGCCAGGGTTAAGGACATCTCCTCTGGACTGGAGAGAAACTTGGAGTGGGAGGGGGAGGATCCAGTTGTTATGGTCCATGTTGGCACCAACGACATAGATAGGACAAGGAAGGAGGTTCTGCTGAGGGAGTTTGAGCAGCTAGGGGCCAAATTAAAAAGCAGAACCACAAGGGTAATAATCTCTGGATTATTACCTGAGCCACGAGCGAATTTGGCTAGGACAAATAAAATTAGAGAGTTAAATGCATGGCTCAAAGACTGGTGTGGGAGAAATGGGCTTTGCTTCCTGGGACACTGGCACCAGTACTGGGGCAGGAGGGAGTTGTTCCATTGGGACGGGCTTCACTTGGCCAGCGCTGGGACTAGAGTCCTGGCGGATCATATAACTAGGGCTGTAGAGAGGGCTTTAAACTAACTAGTGGGGGGGAGGTTCCTAGAGAGCAAATAATACAAATGACAACAGAGAAGGTCATAGACTTAGGTAGCAGTGGGGAAATTAAAAACCAGAGCATGTCAGGAAGGGGCAGAAGGTATGGAGTAAAAGGTAAAGTAATAAAAAGGGCAAAAGCAGGAACTAAGTGTCACAAAACACCTTTGAAAGTTCTCTATCTGAATGCACGTAGCATTCGTAACAAAATAGATGAGTTAATGGCACAAATAACTACATATGGGTATGATCTTGTGGCCATTACAGAAACATGGCTGCAGGGTGACAATGCCTGGGAATTAAACATACCAGGTTATTTAACGATCAGGAAGGACAGGCAGGAAGGAAGGGGAGGTGGGGTGGCTATGTTAATAAAGGAAGGAATCACTGTAATACAGAGAAATGACATTGGGTCAAAAGATCAGGACAATGAAACAGTTTGGGTGGAGGTAAGGAATAATAAGGGGAAAAAAACACTAGTGGGCGTAGTCTATAGGCCTCCGAACTGTGGCAACTCTGTTGGGCGGAGTATCAATCAGGAAATAGTTGAGGCTTGTAATAAGGGAACATCTATAATTATGGGGGATTTTAACTATCATATTAATTGGACAAATCAAATTGGGCAGGACTGCCTTGAGGATGAGTTCATTGAGTGTATTAGGGATGGGTTTCTTGAGCAGTATGTAACTGAACCGACCAGGGGGCAGGCAACCTTAGATCTGGTCCTGTGTAACGAGACAGGATTAATTAAAAATGTCCTGGTAAAGGATCCCCTTGGAATGAGTGACCATAACATGGTTGAATTCCATATTCAATTAGAGGGTGAGAAGGTTGGATCTCAAACAAGCGTGCTAAGCTTGAATAAAGGAGACTATGAAGTTATGAGAATGGAATTGAGTAGAGTGGATTGAGAAAATAGATTAAAGGGTAAGACGATACATGATCAGTGGTGTACATTTAAGGAGTTATTTTACAACTTCCAAAAAATATATATTCCACTGAGAAGAAAAGGGTGTAAAAGAAAAGACAGCCATCCGTGGCTAAGTAAAGAAATTAAGGATAGTATTCGACTAAAAACAAGGGCATATGAGGTAGCCAAATCTAGTGGGAGGATAGAGGATTGGGAAAACTTTAAAAGACAGCAAAAAATAACAAAAAGATTGATTAAGAAAGGGAAGATAGATTATGAAAGTAAATTAGCAAAAAATATAAAAACAGATAGTAAGGGTTTTTATAGTTATATAAAAAGAAAAAGGGTGGCTAAAGTAAATGTTGGTCCCTTAGAGGATGAGACCGGGAAATTAATGGTGGGAAATATGGAGATGGCAAAAACACTGAATGAATATTTTACATCAGTCTGTACAGTAGAAGACACTAAGAATATTCCAACACTGGACAAACAGGGGGCTAAAGGGGGGGGAGGAGCTAAACACGATCAAAATCACGAAGGAAGTGGTACTCGGTAAAATAATGGGACTCAAGGCGGATAAATCACCTGGACCTGATGACTTACATCCTAGGGTCTTGAGGGAAGTGGCGGTAGGGATTGTGGATGCATTGGTAATAATTTTCCAAAACTCCCTGGACTCGGCAATGGTCCCGGCAGACTGGAAAACTGCTAATGTAACACCCTTATTTAAAATGGGCAGTAGACAGAAGGCTGGAAACTATAGACCGGTTAGCCTAACATCTGTGGTAGGTAAAATTTTGGAGTCCATTACTAAGGAGACAGTAACAGGACATTTGGATAATCATAATTTAATAGGACAAAGTCAGCATGGTTTTATGAAGGGGAAGTCATGTTTGACAAATTTGCTGGAGTTCTTTGAGGAAGTAACATATAGGGTGGATAAAGGTGAACCAGTGGACGTAGTGTATTTAGACTTCCAAAAGGCATTTGACAAGGTGCCACACAAAAGATTATTGCTTAAGATAAAAAATCACGAGATTGGGGGTAATATTCTGGCATGGATAGAGGATTGGCTATCTAACAGAAGGCAGAGAGTTGGGATAAATGGTTCATTCTCAGACTGGCAATCAGTAACTAGTGGTGTTCCACAGGGGTCAGTGCTGGGTCCCCAACTCTTTACAATCTATATTAATGATTTGGAGGAGGGGACCGAGTGTAACATATCAAAGTTTGCAGATGATACTAAGATGGGGGGGAAAGTAGTGAGTGAGGAGGACATAAAAAACCTGCAAGGGAACATAGACAGGCTAAGTAAGTGGGCAGAGATTTGGCAGATGGAATACAATACTGGAAAGTGTGAGGTTATGCACTTTGGCAGGAAAAATCGTAGAGCAAGTTATTATCTTAATGGCAAGAAACTGGAAAGTACTGAAGTACAAAGGGATCTGGGGGTCCTGGTGCACGAAACTCAAAAGGTTAGTATGCAGGTGCAGCAAGTGATTAAGAAGGCCAATGAAATGTTGGCTTTCATTGCTAGGGGGATAGAATATAAAAATAGGGAGGTATTGCTTCAGTTGTACAAGATATTGGTGAGACCGCACCTGGAATACTGCGTACAGTTTTGGTGTCCATACTTAAGAAAGGACATACTTGCTCTCGAGTCAGTACAAAGAAGGTTCACTCGGTTAATCCCGGGGATGAGGGGATGGACATATGAGGAGAGGTTGAGTAGATTGGGACTCTACCCATTGGAGTTCAGAAGAATGAGAGGCGATCTTATTGAAACATATAAGATTGTGAAGGGGTTGGATCGGGTGGATGCAGGTAAGATGTTCCCGATGATGGGTGAAACTAGAACTAGGGGGCATAGTCTTAGAATAAGGGGCTGCTCTTTCAATACTGAGATGAGGAGGAACTACTTCACTCAGAGGGTGGTAGGTCCATGGAATATGCTGCCCCAAAAAGCTGTAGAAGCTACATCATTACATAAATTTAAAACAGAAATAGACAGTTTCCTAGAAGTAAAGGGAATTAAGGGTTACGGGGAGCGGGCAGGAATTTGGACATGAGTCTAGGTTCGGATCGGTCATGGCCCTGTGGGTAGCGGAGCGGGCCCAGGGGCCGTGTAGCCTGATCCTGCTCCTATTTCGTGTGTCTAATTCTGTTAGATGCAGGAGATGGTTCTGAGATTGTGGATTGGCAGTTAGGATCAGATCAGCCATGATCTTATTGAATGGCGGAGCAGGCTCGAGGGGCCGATTGGCCTACTCCTGCTCCTATTTCTTATGTTCTTATTAGTTGTCAGGATCTGTAACGCTCGACCTGAAAATGTGGTGGAAGCTGTTTCATAAATAATTTTAAAAGGGAGTTGGACGGGTACCTGAGGATGAGCAACTTAAAGGGTTACGGACAAAAAGCGGGGATGCGGGACCAGGTTAACTGCTCTTTCAGGAAGCCAGCACTGGCACGACGGGCCGAAGGGGCTCCTGCTGTGCTGTAAGTTTCCATGATTCTTTCTATGATTCTATGGTGTGTATATGGACTTTCAGAAGGTGTTTGATAAGATACCAAATAATTGACTTGTTAGCAAAATCGAAGCCCATGGGGGGACAGGGGCAGTGTGGATACAGAAAGAGACTAAGGGACAGAAAGCAGAGAGTAGCGGTAAACAGTTATTTTTCAGACTGGAGTGAAGTGTACAGTAGAGTTCCCCAGGGGTCGATATTGGGACCACTGCTCTTGTTGATATATTTATAACCTGGGCTTGGGTATACCGGACACAATTTCAAAGTTTACAAATGACACAAAGCTTGGAAATGTAGTGAACACTGAGGCGGATGGTAACAGACTCTAGACAGACTGGTGAAATGGACAGGCACAGGGCAGATGAAATTGAATGCAGCGACATGTGAAGGAAGAATGAGGAGAGGCAACATGAACAAAATGGGACAATTTTAAAGGAGGCACAGGATCAGAGAGAGCTCCAGTCCCAGTAATAAATCATCTAATAAATCGAGTAGTTTAATTAGACAGTAATTTGACATTTTGTTCTCTTCTGGTTGCTAAGGAATGGAAGCACAGACTCGAACCACAGCCAACACCTCTGAACAAGCCTGCACCGCACAGCATCCTGTATCAAGCACCAGCGCAGCTGCACAAACCCCACGGGATCTAGAGCACAGGGAAGTGGAACAGGGTTTATTGCCAGGGCACAGGTGAGGAGAAGGAAGTGGCAATTGGCAGCTCCCGGCCTAGCAAAGTTCCTGCTTTTGTTGCAAAGCTGAATGCCCAGCAGCAGTGCCATGGTGAGAAAGTACCAGTCCTTGCTTCCTTGTTGGATCAGCAGCTATTTCCGCATCAGTTCCACCCTCTGGTTTTGCCAGCCTGTTCCTCAGTGTGCAAGGTGAGGCCATGAGGCAGGGTGAAGTTATGCAGCATGTAGCTAATAGCATTAGCCCTGAACTCCTGGGCATGTTGCACTGTAAGGTGGCACCTGAATTAGCTGAAATGCTGCTTTCAGACCCCTAGTAATACGGTCAATAATTGTTCTAGTTATAGCACAAGTCTCGTGGTGCCCGCACTCTGCTCCAGCCCATGACTGGCACAAGGATGTCATGAGCCATTGGTACAAATCATAGCTTAGGTCTCCCAGGAGCCACCACCTTCAAACAAGGCGGGACAGGTGATTGCTGTCAAATTAAGTCACCATGAGAGGTTCTGGTGAAGCAGACATGAATCTGCATGACGGTGCAGGTGTCTGCATACCAGCTGAACACAGAATGGGTGGAATCCCTTTCAGGTAACGTGCAGCACAGCACCAGCACTCTACATTGCAATGTGGGCGGAGTGGAGGTGCCCCTAGGCTCTGGGGAAGTGAGCCAACCTGTCATATGGAGTTGTCTTAACACGTCGCTGGAATACATCAGAGGCAAAAGTGCCGCGCCTTTTACTCTGCTTGAGAAAGTATCTGTAGCCTCCTTGATAAAACTATGGATAGACAACTGGTGGACACCGAAATCCCCAACAAACTGACTGACACAATTAATCCAGCATCCACAGTTTTCCTGGGGAAACGACCCTTTGTATGAAAAGAGTGCTCCCTGACTTCACTCCCGAATGGCCTAGCTCTAATTTTCAGATTATGGGGGAAATTTCGGTATCGACCATTTTGGAGCGCGAACATCGCCTGAGTGCTAACTTTAGTTCCCAGCGCTAATTAGCGCTGGCGCCCGCGAAATTGACTTTTATCACCCCAAGAGGGACGTGGCGCACTAAATCAAGCGCTACACACTTCTCTTAGGGCGTTAACATCGCAGAGCAGGGCACTATCTTCAGAGCGCTAATCAAGTTGTCAATTAGAGAGTCCTCAGACGGACTGGCACCTTCCAGTTCTTAAAGGGGAGCTTCAATCATGCTGCACAGCCTCACTCTGATCATTGCTGCCTGTGGCCTGGGCCTGCAAGGAGCTGCAAGCCTTCACTCAAAGATGTCATGGCTGATCAGAGGCCCAGGGAGAGAGCTCGCTGGTTCAGCGACCAGGCTTTGGAGACCGACGGGCAATGCTCTTCCCGGACACTGGCAGGAGGCCATTGCCACAGGCTTTATGGAGGATGTGGAGGGAGGATGCCCAGCACGTGTTGGCCAGAAGTGTGGTCCCCAGAACTCTCACCCAGTGCCAGAAGAAATTCAACGACCTCACTCGAATGGTCAGGGTGAGTAGATACTTCAAAAACCTCTACATGCCACCATCTCAACCTCACTCTGTGCACACACTGTACAAACCGGCACATCCCCAACACTCACCCACCAACTATACCCACCTACTAAAAGTGACATGCACATCTCATACCTTTCAACAGCCATTCAACTATGGTAGACAAATATGCCAAACACATGGCTGCACACTCACTCACACGCTTTCCTTTTTCTTGCAGGCCACGCTTGCTCACAACAGGAGGGAGCAGGTATGAATGGGAGGGGGTGAGGCGGACCTGCACCCCCTTACAGACCTGGAGAAGCGAGTGGGCCACATCATTGCTGCCCATGTCGTGGGCACTGTGGGTGTCAGAGATGTCATCCCCTTGGGGACAACAACGGCATGGTCATCACCTCTCCCTCTTCTCTCATACCACTTCCCCCTCACACCATAAGCCTTTTTCACTTTCCATCTAAGTATACTGTCTCCATTCCTTGCTCCCTTCCTGCCCCCCTCCCCTTACCTTAACACCACTCTTGTGTCTTTATGCTTTCAGATAATCAGCCACCACATGACCAGCCTGTCCCTCAGCCTCCCAGTGGCAGCGACGCGGGAGAGGAGGAGGAAGAACAAGCCAGAGCCTCACTGCCTGTGTCTCCCGAAGGTGCTAGGTCCAATAATGGGGTGATGTGGTCACTGGAGGGGAGCCTAGTGCATGGGTCTGATGTGGGTGAAGCTCCGGGACCCAGTGGACTGCAGCTACGCCACAGGGAAAGGGAAGCTCGGGGGCCATCTCCCCAGAGGGTGAGTTCGCGCACGAGTTCTGCTGCACAGGCCTCAGATGAGAACCTCGATGTGGAGGCATTGACCAGACGGGCGATGGGCATGCACACCGAGCACATGGGTACAAGGGTGGATGAGAGCATGGATGCACTGGCGAGGAGCTTGGAGGAGTCCACCTCGAACACTGCACTCATCTCTGCGCACATCATTGAGCCCATCCTTGGCAGTTTGCAAAGGATGGTCGACTCGTAGAGAGACTGTGGGGACCCAGACCTCATGCCGCGTGTCATGGGTGAGGTGGCAGCAGGTATTGCAGCACAGGCCGAAGCAATGCAATGGCTTAGTGCTGTAATGGAGTCAGTGGTTGCTGGCATGCAATCTCAGACTACTCTCATGCAATCTCAGACTGCTCTCATGCAGTCTCAGATTGATGCCACACAAGCGCTGACTGCTGCCATTCTCACTGGGTCGCCCACAGTCCACCAGGGATCTCACGGTGCCGCAGCAGGCCAGCCATCTGTGCTCGAGCAGATTGCTCCGGGTGCTGAGGTTCTGCCCCGGGGGAGTGGCAGTGTCGGTCAAGCAGGAAGGTGCTGTCCTCTCTCTGGATGACAGTATTCCTGCTCCCACCACTGCTACTCCACCATTGCACTTTTCACAGCCTGTAACTCAGCCAGCCCAGACTGCTGCCGCCCATGCTGAGGTGGTGCAGTCAGCAGCTGGGCTTTCCAGGCCCAGAGCTGGTCGAGGGCATCCTGCAAGGCCATCTGCAGTCTCTGGCTCCCAGACTCAGCAGCCTTCCACCAGCCTTGCTGCAGCCACTGGGGCCATATTACGGAGGAGCAGTAGGGCTGGGCGGGGGAACTCAAAAGGGGAGGGAAATCATTGAAGGGAGAGTAAAGAATACTTCATTAGCAAATGGGGGTAGTGTGTGTTAATAAATTGATGTGTTTGTAAATATATTGTGTTTGTGAACAAATAGTTATGCTTGTAAATAAATATTTGTGTTTGGTAACAAATAGTTCAGTTTGATAAAGAGTTGTGTTTATTTATTAATAGTTGTGTTTGTTTATGAATAGTTGTGTTTATTTATGAATGGTTGTGTTTCATAAGAGAGTTGTGTTCAATATTAAATTGTTTAAATTTGTGATGTTTCCCATTTGACCTTTGCCCGGTGATGGGGGCTGCGAGCTGGCTGTAATTATATGGTTGTATTATGCAAATGCCATGTGATATATCATTTATTGGAAGCGGTGTCTAATGATGGGCTCACGAACGGCCCTTGCAGAGGCAAAATTGAGTGGCTTCCTCCTCCGTTGCTGCTGTTCTTCATCCTCCTCCTCCTCTCCCTCTTCCTGAGGTGGACCTGCAATCCCTGGTGGCAATGGCCGGGCCCTCAGAATGGCCAGATTGTGCAGCATGCAGCACACAATGATGAAAAGGGACACTCGATCAGGGGAGTACTGCAGGGCTCCTCCAGAGCAGTCAAGGCAGCAGAACTGTTGCTTTAGCACCCCGATAGTGTGTTCAATCAGGTTCCTCGTGGCGCTATGGCTGTCATTGTATGCGTGCTGAGCAGGAGGTGTAGGGTTGCGGAGGGGTGTCATCAGCCAGGTGGCGAGTGGATAGCCCTTGTCTCCGAGCAGCCAGCCGCGAGCTTCATGTGGTGGGTGGAACAGTGCTGGGACACCAATCTGTCACAGGATGAATGCATCGTGGCTGCTGCCAGGATAGCGGGCATTGACGGCGAGGATGCACTGTCTGTGGTCGCACACCAACTGCACGTTCAGAGAGTGGTAGCCTTTGTGGTTACAGAACACCTCTGCATTGTGATGAGGTGCCCGCAATGCCACATGGGTGCAGTCAATGGCGCCCTGAACCATGGGGACGTCCGCTATCCTTGCAAAGCCACATGAGCGTTCATCCTGTTTCTCTTTGGTCATGGGGAATGAGATGTACTCCCTTCTCCTTCTGTAGAGAGCATCTGTTACCTCCCGGATGCAGCAATGGATGGCAAACTGTGAATATCCCCTGTTGAAACCTGGAAAGAGCCACTGACGTAGAAATTGAGAGCGACTGTGACCTTCACTGACACTGAGAGAGACGTCCTGGTCCTGAGCTGAGGCTGGAGGTCTGATTGCAGGAGGTGTCAATGCTCTGTGACCACCTCCTTGCTGGGACGGAGTCTTCTAAGGCACTGCTCCTCTGAGAGATGAATGTAGGAGAAGTGCTCCTGGAATACCCTGGGAGGGTAAGGCCTCCTGTTGCGAGGTCTGTCGGCCCTCCTGCTATCTCTGGCCACATTTGGCAATCTCTGTCTCTGCATCTGCTGCCTCCGACGTAGTTGCCGGAGGGCCAGGTGGAGTCTCAGTACAGCCTTCATAACAGAGGAGGTAGAAATGTCCAGAGCAATACAAGTGAAGAAACTGTTAGAGCAGCAACAAAGCAAAGATAGAGAAAATGTAAATGCAGCCAAAACGCTATCTGACAAGTCAGCAATGAATCTGACCTCCCAGTGAACCAGTAAGTGATCCCTTTTAATAGCGCCCGGGAGTGGCAATCCCAGGTATCAACGCCTACTCTTTCTGTCGTTCTCAGCGCCAGATGATAAGTCAGGGGAAGCGACTGAATTTCGCACACGGGGCACTAATGGGGCATTTCACACTCATTGACGTCACGGTCTGAGCGGTGCTAGAGGACCAGGCGCTAAGTGTTAGCATCGGCGCTAAATGCCGACTGAATTTCATGGGTGGCATTGGAATCGCTGCGCCCGGGTGATAAGCCCTTAGCACCCTGTTAGTGCCCCGCCCGGGCGATAACAGGAAGCACTAAGGTACCAAATTTCTAGCCCTTTGTCCCCTTGTTCTCGATTCCCACACTAGAGGAAATCATTTCTCCATAGCTATCCTATCAAATCCTTTTGCTATTTTAAACACTAGATCACCCTGCAATCTCCTATACTTAAGGAAACAGAAGCCAAACCTGTCCTCATAATTTAACCCTCTGAGCCCTAGTATGATTCTGGTGAATCTGCGCTGTATCCCCTCCAAGGCCAATATATCCTTCCTGAGGTGTGGGACCCAGAACTGAACACAGTGTCCAGATGGGGTCTGACCAGAGCTCTGTATAACTGGAGCATCATTTCCTCACCTTGTATTCCAGCCCTCTTGAGATAAAGGCCAACATTCCATTAGCCTTTTTGATCGCTTTTTGTTCCTGTGCGTTAGTTTTCAGTGATTTGTCCACTTGGACTCGCAAGTTTCGCTGCTCTTCTGCAGTCACAAGTTTCTCACTATTTAGAAAATTCTCCGATTGATCTTTCTTGGGGTTAAAGTGGATGACCTCACGCTTGCCCACATTGAACTCCATTCCATAGTTTTGCCCACTCACTTTATCTGTCTGACTCTTTGCAACTTCCTGCTCGCACCTGCATTACAGGAAACTTTTTTTTATCCGGCACCGACGGGACCGACGTGGTGCCGGTTCATCAAAAATTCCGGATAACCGAGAGCTATAGTAAAAGATACGGAGAGCTGAGAGCTCCGTATAAAGCAACAAACCCTGTTGCTTAGCAACAGGTGCAGAACAATGGCCACAAGTTCCAAGCGTCTCTGTAGCTTAGCAACAGCTGCAGCCACACCCGATTGCACAGCAACAGATCGAGGAAGGCAAGTTATATGAAGTAAAACTTACCTGAACCTACTCCTGAATTTTGCCGGTTAACCGAGATTTCCGGTTATTTAGGTGCCGGTAAATCAAAAGTTTCCTGTATTTAGCTTAGTGGTTATGTCACTGCACTAATTTATTGTCATCTGCAAACTTGGATGTACAACTCTATAGTCTTTCATCCAAGTCATGAATAAATATGGTGAAAAGTTGAGGCCCCAGAACAGATCCCTGGGTCTCTGACCACTTGTCACATCCCGCCAATCAGAGTACCTACCCTTTATCCCCACTCTCTGGGCTAAAGTGTAGCGCCCATTTTTTAGGCAGTATGCGGACACAAAGGATTGCAAATCGGGTCCAAGATGTGCACGCACACGTCCGATGAGAAGCACGCCATCTTGGTAAAGGGGTGTGTCCGCGCACCATCTTGGTAAAGGGGTGTGCCCGCATGCCGCTGGCAACATGTAGAGCAGCGAGATGATGACGAAAATCAGTGAGCAATGCCATGTTCATACTCCACACTCCAGCCCTGTCTGAACCTCGCACAGCTGAACACGATGTTAAATGGAATGAAGGACCCCCCGCCAGCACTAGTGAAAGGGATCATGAACACATTACAGGTTAGTTGCTGGATTATTTGTTCTATTTTTATATTCATTCACGGGTTGTAGGCATTGTTGGCCAGACCAGCATTTATTGCCCATGAGTGCCTTGCTAGGCCATTTCAGAGTCAACCACATTGCTGTGGGTCTGGAGTCACATACAGGCCAGACCAGGTAAGGACATTAGTGAACCAGATGGGTTTTAAATCAACCTGGTAGTTTCATGGTAACCATTACTGATACGAACTTTTTATTCCCGATTTATTTAATGGATTGAATTTAAATTCCACAGCTGCTGTGGTGGGATTTGAATTCATGTCTACGGGATTATTAGTCCAGGTCTAACTCATCCAGTAACATAACCACTATGCTACCATTCCCTATAATCGATTGCATTGCTACTGCAATTGTAGGTGTTTTTGGAGCTTTCCTGTACTTGACTAAGGTTTCAACAGTCTACAGGGATTGGTTGGCTGGTGCTGAAGTAAATTTTTGTTGATTTAAAAGCTTTTGCTGAAACAAGTTGCTTCCAAGACATGGGTGGCCTGGTCGGCCTTCCTCTGGGAATTGGGCATGGCTGGGAGAATGAAGAGAGGCCACGCAGAGCAGGACAGGCTGCTGGAAGAGGGAGGAGGAGGAGGGATTTCAGTAGGAGGCCATATCCACCGAGGGTCTTTAGGGAGCAATTCCTTTACCTCAACTCCAGCGACGGCCAATGCTCGAGACATCTTCACTTCACAAAAGAAGTCGTGACTGAAATCCGCCGACTGCTGCAGGCACAACTGCAGCTTCAGAGCAGAGCGAGGTCCACATTTCCTGTGGCTGTCAAGGTGGCGATGAACCTTTACGTGTCTGGCTCCTTCCAGGCTGCCGTTGGCACTATAAGCAACATCTCGCCATCTGCTGTGCACTGTTGTATAAGTGAGGTCACTGAGCCTCTCTGTACACAGAGAGACAGCTTCATCTCATTCCCTCTTTCCAGAGACAAGCAGGCGGAGCGAGCACGAGGGTTTGCACGGATTGCAGGATTCCCCATGGTGCAGGGTGCCATTGACCACACACACATTTCCTTGCGTGCGTCTCATGTGGTCATTTTCATGAAACTAAAGGGATTCCACTCCCTCAATATGCAGCTGGTGTGCGACCACAGGTAACGCATCATGCAGGTGAATGCCCGGTATGCTGGCAGTAGTCATGATTCCTTCATTCTGCGCCAGTCCTTTGTGCCAGCTGCATTTGACCCACCACGGCAAATCAAAGGGTGGCTTCTGGGCGACAAAGGTTATACCCTCATGACCTGGCTCGTGACTCTGGTCCGGAACACACACACATGTGCACAGCAGGCCTACGGTGAGAGACATGTTGCCACAAGGAACATTATAGAGCACACCATCAGTGGCCTTAAGCAATGTGTCTGCTCATGGGCCACTCTGGAGAAGCCCTGCAGTACTCAGCTGAGCGGGTATCAAGATTCATGGTAATATACTGCATGCTGCACAACCTCACCATTATGATAGAACAAATCTTGCCACCACCAATCAGGCGTGAAGCTGAGAAGCAGGAGGAAGAGGAGGAAGTGGAGGAAGAGGAGAAGGAAGAGGAAGTGCAACAGGAAGTGGAGGAACAGGAAGAAGAAGGAAGACTACCCTTTCTGCCTGGGATCTACGTGATCAGATTATTAATGAGCGGTACCAGTAACCTCAACCACACCTCCGCATTCACCAATAGTCCCCCACTCCTTACCTTTATCCTTGGCCCCTTTCTATTTCTCATCTACATGTTGCCCCTCGGTGACATCATCCGAAAAAACACATCTGAAATCAGAACATCATGTACGCTGACGACACACAGCTCTACCTCACCACTGCCTCTCTTGACCCCTCCACTGTCTCTGAATTGTCAGACTGCTTCTCCGACATCCAGTACTGGATGAGCGGAAATTTCCTCCAACTAAATATTGGGAAGACCGAAGCCATTGGCACTGATATTAATTGGGAGCACAGAGGAGTGGGGGGGCGGGGGGCGGGGGTCTGATATCATGCGGGAAACCCGTAATTAAGTTCGGTGCGCCTGTCAATGGCTTTTTAACACCCCCACCTTATTAGCATTTTACTTCTGTGTTTCCCTTTCAATCAGCGGCAGCGGGCGTGATGAGGACCCACATGACGCGATCTCAACTCCAGTATTTAAAGGGACAATCCAAAGATGCAAGTTGAAGGAGTTGGAGTTGGCAGGAAGAGAAGAGGAAGTCTCACAATGGAGTCCAGTCTCAAAGGCTGTGCCCCGCTTCACTGACGCCTCCCTGGGTGTGCTGCTGGGGGCTGTGAGGACCCGGAGGGAGATACTGTTCCCTAGCAACAGGAGGACGAAGCCTGCAGCTGAGACCAAGAAGGTGTGGCTGGAGGTTGCGGAGGAGATCAGTGGCAGGAGTGTGGTGCCTCGCTCTTCGATGCAGTGTAGGAAGCGCTTTAATCACCTAATCAGGTCAGGAAAGGTGAGTAGAGTTGCACATTTCCCTACATCCTGCTGTGTGCATCACCCCACCCCTCCCCCTCACTCTGCCTTCTCAAGCCTACTCCATCACATCACTCCTCACTCACACTTACCTTGCACGCCCACCCATCCTTCTCTTTCTATGCACTTCCTCACATCTCCATCTATCCATCCACCACTCCCACTCACCCTCATCCTTATGTAATTTCATGCCTCTCCCTCATAGTCACCCTCACAAAATGCACTCCATCCATTGGGTGAACACATGCCATTACACTCACTCAGAGGTCTGTTCTTTCCCTCTTTGCAGAAGAGAGCACAGAACCAGGAGGAGGGAGAGAACCAGAGGAGGCCTTCCACAGATTTCCCAATTATTAAAGGAGGAGGTGCTGGAATCCCTGGCGGTCAGAGATGGGGAGATGGGGAGCTCCCGGCTACCTGGTGACACAATCAAATAAAAGCCACCCACATGTCACTTAGTCATGTTGACTTGGTTCCAACAGCGAGTGAAATATGATCAGCTTCATAATGATAACTTGCATCATTCTGACCTGGCCTGAACTCATTCATGTCTTTTCTCTCCACCAGGGCCTTCACGGCAGCAGGAGTCAGTGGAGGTCGCTGACGATGAATCCTCAGAAGAGCTGAGTCCTTCTGAGGGTGCACCATCACAGGACTCCTACAGACCCTGCACCAGCTCAGATACTCACACTTCGGTGGGACCAGTAAGACAGATAGTTGGGTTTTCACCTGGTGACTCACACTTCACAAGTGAGCAAGAGCAGATGGTGGAGACAGGGACAGCAGTGGAGAGTCCACTCTGCTCAGCTGCACACAGATGCTGTGTCTCAGAGTCCGTCAATGAAAAGGAGAATCATTAAACAGCAGCGGACAATGTGTGATTCAGTGACAGGCCTCCAAAGTAGACTCACCGTGATTGCAGAGAGACAGTGGAGGAGTCCACCTCAAGCATGAGGGAGGTGATGTCACGGGCCAATGAGATGATGTGTTCTTCCATGGAATGAGTGGCCAGTATCATGGAACATCAAACACTCCAATCAATTGAGTCACTGCAGGCCTTGACCACGGCCATGCAGACTCTGGATGCCAACATGTCTGCCACCTTAAATATGTTGACAGATACCTTAGCCTTGGCCTTACAGGCTGCACTGTTGTGCACCAAAGTGTTCTCCAGCACAGTGTGAGCAGTGAAGTGCGGCTGGGCCATGAGAGGGATGATGGCGAAAGGGGACATGGAAGTGGGAACTCCGCTCAAATCGCTTCCACTTCTCGCCCATTGGTCCCCCTCCATCAGAGCCCCACACGCTGCCTCATCTCCCAATGGCCGAGTCTGCCCCTGCACAGGTGCAGGTGGAGCAGTCTTTGGCGGGGCCATCAGTGGCTCCAAAACCCAGAGGACGTCGGCCAAGGGCATCTCAGCAGTCGGAGCAGGGATCTGAGCAGCTGCCTCTACCTCTGCTGAAGCCACAGGGGTTGCACCATGTAGGAGTAGCAGAGATAGGAAGAGTAAAGCTTTGTAGTTGCAGAAGGGTAGCACATGGGTGTCTGAGAAAACGTTGTGTTGATAAGTTTCTGTTGTTTATTTAGCTCACATAAATGTCATTCTTTTTCGCCAGTTTCCTGTCTTGTCCATTCTTGGGTGCTGGGTAGCAAGTCGCCTTTTAACTTGTTTTATGATGAATGGGAAGACATGAATTGACAGAGACCAATGGGGGGGGGGGAGGTGGGGATGCTCAAGGGGTGGCTGGTTGTTTGCAGGACTGCTTTGTGTCAGTAGCATTGGGAGTGGGAGTGGGGGCGGGAAGAGAGGCTATTGCATGTGCTTGTGAGATCGGTCCACTGGTGCAACCTAAGTGAACCTTGCATTAATAAGGGCATCCCTGGCAGCATTGGCCTCATCACCTTCCTCCTCCTCCTCTGCCTCCTCCCCCTCCGAAACATCCGAGGAGGATCTGAGCTCTTTGCTTTGTTCCTCCTGCAGGTCCAAGCCCCACTGCTGTGAAATGTTGTGCAGGGTGCAGCAAACCACAACCATTCTGGACACTTGGCTGGCGCATACTGAAGGACGCCTCCAGATCTGTCTAGGCATCTGAGGCGCATCTTCAGCATGCCGATGGCGTGTTGGATCACACATCTGGTAGTGATATGGCATTCATTGTCGTGCTGTTGGGCTTCAGTGGGTATTTCTTGTTGCCTAGCAACCACGCCTTAAGTCTGCTTGCAGGTCCGAAGACATCAGGGAGGGTGGACTGCAGCAGAGCAAAAGTATCATGGCAGCTGCCCGGGATTCTTGCACACACCTGCACAAAGATCTTTTTGTGGTTGCACACCAGCTGCACATTGATGGAGTGGAAGCCCTTGCAGTTGACGAATACTCCTGATTGGTCAGGGGGTGCCCAGATTGCCACGTGTGTGCTGACACCCTGCACCTGTGGGAAGCCAGCCAGAACCACAAACCCGAGCGCCCGCTCATTCTGACTGGCATCATCGTATCATCAGTCACCTGTCTTTTGCATTTGTGTGCGCCGATTGCGAGATCCTGCAAATGTCTCCGGCAAAGCTCTGGAAGGACCTAGAGGCAAAAGATTTGAAGGCAGTGGTGATTTTGAGAGCCACTGGCAACGCGCGGCCACCAGCTGCAGCAGATCTTCTTCTAGGTGGCTGCGGATGTCCGCCATCACCTGACATGACATCCTGAGCTTCCTGAGACACTGCTGTTTGGATATGTCGAGGAAACTCAACCTCTGCCTGTAGACCCTGTGCCGTGGCTCATGCCTCCTGCAAGCTGCACCTCTCTGCTAGTCGTCTCTCTGCTGGTCCCCTCTCTGGCATGCAGCTACAGGTCTATGACCAGCAGGCTGCTGGTGCTGGTCATGTGGCTCCTCATCTGAGGTTTAATCTAAGGCAGCATAAGCAACACCCATGCTGATGTGATAGAGCAAACCTCCCAAGTGTGGAAGAAATCTCCAAAGTGTAGAAAGAAAACTCTCAGCAAAATTAGTCAACAAACCCTTTCCCACAAGCAGGTAAGAAAGCAGCTGCAAGTACTGAGTATTTATTGGCATATTTCCCTGAGAGTGGTTCAGCCCCCTCAGTTGCAGCTGCGTACTCACCGTGCTTTCACCAGTAAGTTTCAGGAAGCCCAGGAAACCCGTGGACCCGACGTTAAAGTCAAAAATCGCTCCAATTGGGCGATGAACAAATGTTAATTGGCAAGCCACCTCTCCCGAGGGGGTTGCGTGCACGCAACCTAACGCGCTGCAGTAAAACATGGAAGTCGACGGGTTGGAGCCGGCTTCCCAACGCGCTATCAATTTCCCCTGTTTTGACCCCCTGCCCGGACATAAACTCATGCACTGTGCCACGTTAAAGTTCACCCCATTGTCTTTAGTCCCAGCTACCAACTCTGTTCCCTGGCCACTGTCTGAAGCTGAGCCAGACCGTTCGCTACCTTGGTGTTGTGTTTGACCCTGAGATGAGCTTCCGACCACATATCCACTCCATCACCAAGGCTGCCTACTTCCACCTCCGTAACATGGTCCGACTCCGACCCTGCCTCAGCCCATCAGCTGCTGAAACCCCCATCCATGCAGTGTAACCTCTAGACTTGACTATTCCAATGCTCTCCTGGCCCACCTCCCATCTTCCACCCTACATAAACTTGTGCTCCTCCAAAACTCTGCTTCCCGTATCTTAACTCACACAAGTCCTGTTCACAAGGCCCATGCCGGAGGGCACTATAAAGGAAAGGCACAGAAGCGTGAAAATTCAAGAAGGACAAAGGGGGCTGTGTGAAATGGCCAGTCGACTTTTGCAGTCTACCAGTTTTTCAGACTGATCACCCGAGGAGAAGTGTATGTATGTATGAAAGTCAGACATAGAGTTTATATATATTGCTGGGGGTACATCTATGTACGGACCTATTAAACTGTGGGCATATATACATTGCCGGGATACGTTTATGTACGTTTGCCTAAACTGTGGAGCATATAAATTGCTGGATGTACTTCAATGTATGGACTTATTAAACTGTGGGCATTTACATTGCTGGGGGTATTTTTATGTACGGTCGAATTAATAAACTGTGGGCATATACATTGCTGAGGGTGCTTCTATGTATGCTTGAATTTTTATACTGTAGTGTGAATAAAGATCATTTTATTCATAACAAACTTATCTGTCATTGTTACGCTTATTTGTAATTCTCGAGGTCCGAACAGTAGCAGGAGAAAGCCCTACTGGTCTATTTAAAGTTGATGGTTTGGTTTTTACCTGTGCCTCATATGATAGCTCCTGAATCTACTATATCAGCTATATAGTTGAAATTAGAGTCTGGATAATGAATTAAACAATTAACTTAAATTCTTCGGGCTCTGTCACCTCTCACTCTGTGTTGACTATGTTTTATCTCTCTGTTGCTGCTCCACATTCTTTTTAAAGTACTTCTCTTTTGCTGGTGTCCCTCGGTTTAAATTACTTAGCACCTCCTTCTCCCTCTGTACCTATTTCCCACTCTCACCAAATTGCAGTTTTAAAGGCTTCACACTGTATGCAGTTCACTCACCCAGCTTATGCTCTGTGCTCGAGCTCTGCCTAAGACAGCAATATTTCCCAACAAATTAGCTAAAACAGGAATAGTGTAAATATACAGGGGCTGACAGTGTGACGTGCACACCTTACCGTCTACAAGATCCCATGGCACTATTTGAAGAAGAGCAGGGAAGTTATCTCCGGTGTCCTGGGCCAATATTTATCCCTCAACCAACATCACTAAAATCGGTTATCTGTTCAGTAACGCATTGCTGTTTGTGGGATCTTGCTGTGCACAAATTGGCTGCCGCGTTTCCTACATTACAACACTTCAGAAATACTTCAACGGTTGTAAAGCACTTTAGGACATCCTGAGATCATAAAAGGCACTATATAAATGCAAGTCTTTCATCATCCTGGGCGACTTCACTCTCGTGTCAGGTCAGACCATCATACCTGGCAGGGCATCGGTGGCAGACATGCGATTGGTTATTACAACAGCCACAGTCTTCTGTTCCTAAGGAAATGCGCTGAACATAGCCTGATCATCGCCGACACCATCTTCCACTTGTCAAATTACGACAAGACATCTTGGCTGCACCCTCGTTCCAAACACTGGCATCTGACTGATTAAATCTTAGTCTGAAAAAAGGACATCAATGACGTCAAGATGTCCAAAGCTATGAGAGGTGGTGAATGTAGGACAGACCATCGCCTCATTCACACAAAACTCAACATTCACATTAAACCTCCTCGGAGGCCCCAGAGCAAAAAAGCACACAAGAAGTTAAATGTGAGCAAACTCAAGTCTGTTTGCTCAAGAAGTCTGGCATCAAGGAGCCCTAGTAAAACTGAAGTCAATGGAAATCAGGGGGAAAACTCTCCACTGGCTGGAGTCATACGTAGCACAAAGCAAGATGGCTGTGGTGGTTGAAGGTCAATCATCACAGCCCCAGGACATCGCTACAGGAGTTCCTCAGGGCAGTGTCCTAGGCCCAAACATCTTCAGCTACTTCATCAATGACCTTCCCTCCAACATAAGGTCAGAAATGGGGCTGTTCGCTGATGACTGCAGTGTTCAGTGCCATTCACAATGCCTCAGATAATGAAGCAGTCCATGCCCACATGCAGCAAGACCTGGATGACATTCAGGCTTGGGCTGATAAGTGGCAGGTAACATTCACACCACAGAAGTGCCTGGCAATGACTATCTCCAACAAGAAAGAGTCTAACCACCTCCCCTTGACATTCAATGGCATTACCATCACCAAATCCCCCACTATCAACATCCTGGGGGTCACCATTAACCAGGAACTTAACTGGACCAGCCACATAAATACTGTGGCTACAAGAGCAGGTCAGAGGTAGGTATTCTGCAGCGCATGTCTCACCTCCTAACTCCCCAAAGCCTTTCCACCATCCACAAGGCACAAGGAAGGAGTGTGATGGAAGATTCTCCACTTGCCTGGATGAGTGCAGCTCCAACAACATCAAGAAGCTCGACACCATCCAGGACAAAGCAGCCCACTTGAATGGCACCTCATCCACCACCTTAAACATTCACTCCCTCCACCTATGGCGTACCGTGGCTGCAGTGTGGACCATCTACAAGATGCACTGCAGCAACTCACCAAGGTTTCTTTGGCAGCACCTCCCAAACCCGCGACCTCTTCCACCTAGAAGGACAAGGGCAGCAGGCGCATGGGAACACCACCACCTCCAAGTTCCCCTCCAAGTCACACACCATCCTGACTTAGAAGTATATTGCCAATCCTTCATCGTCGCTTTATCAAAATCCTGGAACACCCTCCCTAACAGCGCTGAGGGACTACCTTCACAGACTGCAGCGGTTCAAGAAGGCGGCTCACCACCACCTTCTCAAGGGCAACTAGGGATGGGCAATAAATGCTGGCCTTGCCAGCAACGCCCAGATCCCATAAGCGAATTTAAAAAAAGACTAAAATTCTGCACAGTTACTCAAAACCATCTGATCAGTGTAAATACAGCTTCTGGTGACACTAAATGACTGGAACTGCTTCAGAGATGCTGGGGGAAAATTTGGTACTGAGCGCCTCCCATTAGTGCCAGCATTATCGCCGGAGCGATGCCCGCAACACCCCTCCCCCCGCAGCGCTGCGACTAACAGTTATCGCCGGGAGCATCAACGCCTGGCGGATCATGACGTCAGTGAGTGTGCAATGCTCACTGGCTGCCTGCTCTGTGAAATTGATTGTTGCCACCTCCTTAGCGCCTGGAGTAAATGGAGACAGGGAGAGCTGGTGTGAAGCACCAGGAAGCCAGCTCCAGGGATGTTATTTAAAGGGATCATCAGTAATGAGTTGCAGCTATAGGTTAGTGGCGTTCCAGTGCTTTCTTGTCAGTTTCACATAGCGCAACAGTCTCATTCCATGATTTCAATGTTATTTAGTATCAGGAGTGTTGTGGAAACTAAAAAGTAGCTACATTTATTCTTAATAAAATATTAAAATGCTACACTTGGTTACATTAATGGGGGCTGTGCTGACAGTCAACCTCGCCTTCTAGGATCTATGGCAGTGGGAGCGGAGACAGCGAGAAAGACTGGAATATGTGCCCAGAGGGAGGAGGAGGGCCATCAGGACTCTCAACAGGAGGTCTTACCCTCCAAGGGTATTCCACGAGCACTTCTACTTCCAATTAAGCTAGGCTTCATCAAGGAGGGGCACCACAGAACTCCGCCACCTCCTGCAACCAGACCTCCAACCTCAGATCAGGGCAACCATGCTCCCTCAGTGGCAGTCAAGGTTACTATCGCCCTCAATTTCTTTGCCAGCGGATCCTTCCAGTCCGCAACAGGGAGATATAGCTAACATCTCGCAGTTTGCCATCCATCGCTGCATCCGGGAAGTCACAGAGGAGAAGGGACTACACTTCCTTCCCCATCACCAGAGAGAAGCAGGACGAGCATGCATGTGGCTTTGCCAGGATAGCGGGATTCCCCATAGTGCAGGACGCCATTGACTGCACTCTCGTGGTACCGTATAACAATCCTGAGATCTTCCGTAACCGTAAAGGCTACCATTCACTCAATGTGAGTTGGTGTGCAACCACAGACAGCGAATCCTCAATGTCAATGCCCACTATCCTGGCACTATACTGAACACTTAAGGATTTGTTTGTCCAGCACTTGAGAAATCAGTGGGACATTTTAAACTGAGCACAAACCAGTTAAATGAATGGGAAACGCATTCAAACCCATTACGGTCAATGGGGACAGATCGGTCCCTTTTGTGTACCCCGGATACGTCCAGATTTGGGCGCAAAGATAAGGGCTCCCAAAAGATAGCCCCTCAGGAAGCCATTCTCTCTCTCTCTACCGCCTCACCTCCAGTGCCCTGCTTACCAGAGGAACAGCTCAGCAGCCTGCCAAAGAAGTGGAATACCAGCAGTTACTTTTGAATTACTGGGGTATTTCTACTTCGGGGTGGTGAAGAATTCAAGGCAGGTCGCAGGGGCATGGAGCAGGCATTTACTGGTGAGCATAAACTTTCTGGCCCATTACAAGGCAACCTAGATAGGTATAAGGGGTGGGAATTAAAGGGGAATTTTGTTAAATTGTCATTTTTAGTCAATTTTCCCTTGATGTGTCCATTTTCTCTCCTCCCCGTTAAGGCAAGTGTGCTGTATTCATAATTATTTTCACTGTATAGCAATTTATTCTTCTTTTTAAATAAACGTTGGTCTTCTTTGCACCCAACCATGAGTCTCGTTTTGTCTATATCGCTACTGAAATAAGTCCGGCGGTCAGAACCAGAAAGGGAAGCGATTCGAAACCGCCCAGGGCCTGGAGCAGCTCAGATACGCCTGACTGGCCAGACAATAACCCCAAAACCAAATACCCCTCCCTTTTCTACAAAATGGCGACTGCGGCAGGACCATCGGCAACAGTATGCGATGTAGCAGACAGTGGTCTGGGTCTGGAGAGAGCAGCAGTTATTGTTTTTTTTTATCACACCCCTGATATGTCTGTGGTTAGGTACCCGTAGGCTTAGGGAAGTTAAAGCAGAGAGTTGGGATAAGGAAATGGAGATTGAAGAATACCAGGCCAAGATAGAGTGCCTGGTGGACCAGTTTAGTGAGGGCAAAAGCCACCCGAGGTACGAGTTAGAGTACCTGAAGTGCCTAGTTGCAGAGGCCAATAGCAATGAGATGAGGGTGCAGGAGGAGAACGCCCGCCTCATACAAGAAGTAAGAGAGCAGGAGGAAAAGGTTAGGCAGGTAAAGGCAGCGTATAAGCTGACCTGCGACCAAGGGTTTGAGGAAGCAGATCATGGCCCCTGTAGGGAAGAGATAGAAAGCTTGAATATGGCTTTAAAGAGGGCAATGGGGATGATATGTCTTATCAGCCCGAAGACAGGTCAGTCGGACTTTACCGGCAACCCAAATAGAACCGTCCCACAGGCAACACCCAGAACGAAGTTGGTTAGGGAATCAGAGGTCCCACGGCCGCCACCCACAGCTCCGAGCTTTCAGGAGCTCTGGCAGTGAGGGGGGTTGGAGGATGAGGTGGTAGAGGAAGCACAGCAGGCCCCGCTAGATAGGCCAGGACCAGGACCAGTATGCCCCCTCCGACAATGGAGGTACGGTCCGCCCGTTGATGAAAATGACCCAGGGGCCATCCAGAATCAGTTTGTGGTGCCATATGGCACCCACCAGCTCAGGGACATGGTTAGCCACATCCCCAAGCTCACTAAAAAGGGAGACCCCTCACTGCACTTCAGGGAGATAGAACAAGCAGCTTGTGTTAATGACTGCGATGACACAGAGCAAGCAAAAATGCTGCTGTTTTCCCTGGGAGGTGATCTCCTCCAGGCCCTATCTGTCGAGTGCAAAAGGGGGCAGAAGGATTATGAGGATCTGAGGAATGAGATATTGGAGGCCATGGGACTCAATGATGGTAGTCCGTTCGCCCGGGTAGAAAGAACGGTGCAGCTCCCAGGGGAGTCCCCGCAGGCGTTCGCAGACAGGCTGTGGCCAGTCTACCAGAGCGCATGCCCGGGAATGCCAGGGCGGGCAGCACTCAACCCAGTCCAATTGACTCACTGGCTCCATTGTCTTATGACAAACAGCCTACCCCAGATCCAAGCCCAGGCCGTGGCTTGGTTTGACCCCCGAAACCCCCAGACCACCGAAGAAGCGGTGATCCGCCAGCTCACAGTAGCCTTTAGAAACATGAGGTGTATCGAGGTGCCCCAACCCAAGGGAAAAGTCCATGAGGTTAAACCTGGGAGCCAGAGTAAGAAAGAGTGGCACCAGGAGGGGAACCATCCCTCCCAGGATAGGTTAAATTGTTATGGGTGCGGGAAAGACGGTCACTGGAGAAAAGACTGTAAGAATCCATGGAAAGATAACAAGGGAAAGGATCCCACAGCCCCAGTCCAAAAGGCAGGGCCAGATATCCCTCCCACTGCGATTGAGTCATTTTTACAGCCCCTACGGCCTCTTCTGACTGGCCAGGGGAGAGTAGCAGCCACCGCCGGTGCTTTGACCCCATCTGCCCCATCCCACTCCCAACAATGATTGGAGCCAGCGCAGCCTGTCGACCTGTGTCCCCGCGAAAATGCTGAGGGGAGCAGGCCCTATGATAAGATGAGGGTGAAGACGGTGCAGGGGAGATATTCGGTGGACACTGGAGCTTCCAGCACGGTGGTCCATTCGGAAGACCTGACCAATTCACCCCGGTCTAACAAGGTCCCGTTTAGCTTAATGGGACCCACAGGGAACGAGCAGGCTGAGGAACGGTCTAAACCTTTGGCCATAGGTTTAGGATCCCTCCATACCACGTGGGAGGGTAACCACAAGACCAATGAGGTGGCCAAGCAGGGGGACAGAGAAGGAGAGTTCTGGGACCCCTGTAGAGCGGGTCCGGTAGCAGCAATCCAGGACAAGGGAGGCACACAGTGGATAGTTTTGGCCCCGGACCAATAGCAGGTCCAAGCCCAAGATCCGCCTTTAAGGCCGCACTGGTGAGGAGAAAGAATTTAGAACAGGGTTACTGGCAGGCTGCTAGTTATATTAATCAATGCAAATTGTTTAAGCCAGAGGCAGGGAGACAGGCAGCTGGGATTGAACCTGAGATTAGAAATCCTCAGCCTGCAGCGCGTACACTCACACAGACTGCACAAGCAGGTGCAGTTGCGTGCGTGAAGGGAGAAGTTCCCCAGCACTTGGCCCGAGCGATTCCCCCTCTCTTATGGGACTCCGGGGAGGAGCCTGAACCAGGTTTCAGACCTGTAGGGGAAGACTCTCAGTCACCGGCTGCTGGTGGCAAGGGATTGCCCGTCCCCAGCTCAGGTTTGGGAAGGGAGGGACCCGAGCGAGAAGGTCCCCAGCCAGCAAGGACTGTGACCCGAGCTAAGGGTCCACCCGCCAGGGTAGCCCCACCAGCGACACTCCCTAGGAGGTCTCTTCGGGTACCCCAGCCAAGAAAGTACGGGCACCCACTTTCCAGTGGAATAGGGCGGGCTCCCGAGTCAGGGGGAAGCCAAAAGACAGAAGTCCCCAACCAGCAGCCATAAGCTGTGAGGGACAAGAAGTTTGGATCAGTCCAGCTTCACTGCAGGCAGTAGCCTGCAACAGTCCAAACAGGGATTAGGCTGGCCGCCCGGAGATGGGCGGAACTTGTATATAGCTTTGTTCAAGTAATGTGTATAGAGGATTAAGTTAGAATGTGTTAATTTTAATTTTATATTGCAATTCGGTAGTGTTAATTATTAGAGTATAAGTTTCAAGTATGGTACCGTTCCAGAGTGTTGCCTATGTGAGCTGAGGTCACGGGACCCGATCACATTCCCCCGAGCCAGGGAACCTGGCTAGATGTTTTTTTAAAGTCTTTTTCAGAGTTTCGGAAGGTGCAGAGGACCATCGTGTCTTTGGACACTCGGGGAAGGCAGCACCCCTAGCCCATGAAGGGAGGGGTCTGCAGGAGGCAGATGCCCACGAGGGGAGCTGACCAGGATGACTGGGATCCAAGGCAACACAGTATTCTAGTCAGACCGGCTCCACGTATGGGGAGGCCTCCCTCCAGTGCCTGAGGATACGAACCATCACCCTAAGAAAAGATGTTTCAGGAATTTTGTAAATTTGACTTTTCGAAGGTCAATAAGACTGAATTGTAACTAATCATGGGTGATGGCAGACGCTATCCGTGAGAAGTGATTTAAATTTTCTATTCGGTTTCACACACTAGAACACATTGATTGACGTGTAGAATGTGTAACAATACTTGGCACATTATTGTTCACAGCAATTAAACTGTTATTGGAAATCCAGATTAAGATTAAGAGTTTACAAAAGGCTTGTTAATTATTTTATATTTGTATTATGTACTGGTCCCAACTCCAAAGGAAATAATGTGTGAATTTAGTTCCTAACTGTGAGATTGTACTACTTGTTTAGAGTCAATTGAACAAATTGCATATGCCTGTGGATTGTTGTGTTTGTAGATTGTGGAAGTTTGAAATACATTTATGGCTGAAGAATGGTGCCATTTATTAACGTGTCAGGCAATTGCATTACAAAAAAAGGGAAACTCGTTTCTTCAGTTTGTATTTTTAACAGATATGTTTTGGCTTGGTGGTAATCTCATTAAAGATGTATCATATTAAAACTATGTCACAAGTGGTGCAGGGGCATTGGACCCCCTCCATGCTTGAATTATTGTAAATACTCAGTGGTGCAGGGGCATTGGACCCCCTCCATGCTTGAATTATTGTAACTAATCATGTTTTTCTATCGATAGATGCCTACCGTGCACTGAGATGCTCTCTGAGGAAGAGGGATGGAGGTGTTAAGGGATCAGAGATAGATATAGATAAGTATAAGGGAAGGTTGTTTGTGGGGGGTCAGAAATTCTTGCTCACCTTTAAACAGGATACTGCAAGCAAGTTTTAGTATCCCAGGGGGGACTGTAAGGTTCGCAAAATTTCAGAAAATTTCGACAGCCCCCGAAGATTATCTGAATAAAGAAAACCTGGTTGGAATGTACCTTAAAAACCCAGGGCATCAAAGATGGATGCCAGGCCTCATGGCAAAAGAGAAAGACAGCCTGTCTGAACATCCCCCATCACTAGCTGAAGTACTTGAGGTACTTAAACTGTCAATCAACTGCGGTTTAGGAAGTTCAACATCAAACAAAGGATTGTTTGTTTACAAGCTCTCAACAGTGTTGACTCAAGGGCTTAAGCACTTGAAGCTGTCAATCAATTGCAATTGGAATGTAACTGCAGGACAAAGGACTGTTTACTGAACACTTAAGGATTTGTTTGTCCAGCACTTGAGAAATCAGTGGGACATTTTAAACTGAGCACAAACCAGTTAAACGAATGGGAAACGCATTCAAACCCATTACGGTCATTGGGGACATATCGGTCCCTTTTGTGTACCCTGGATACGTCCAGATTTGGGCGCGAAGATAAGGGCTCCCAAATGGGATATAAAGATAGCCCCTCAGGAAGCCATTCTCTCTCTCTCTACCACCTCGCCTCCAGTGCCCTGCTTACCCGAGGAACAGCTCAGCAGCCCGCCCAAAGAAGTGGAATACCAGCAGTTACTTTTGAATTTCTGGGGTATCTCTACTTTGGGGCGGTGAAGAATTCAAGGCAGGTCACAGGGGCATGGAGCAGGCGTTTACTGGTGAGCATAAACTTTCTGGCCCATTACAAGGCAACGTAGGTAGGTATAAGGGGTGGGAATTAAAGGGGAATTTTGTTAAATTGTCATTTTTAGTCAATTTTCCCTCGATGTGTCCGTTTTCTCTCCTCCCCATTAAGTAAAGTGTGCAAGTGTGCTGTATTCATAATTATTTTCACTGTATAGCAATTTATTCTTTATTTTTAATAAACGTTGGTCTTCTTTGCACCCAACCACGAGTCTCGTTTTGTCTATATCGCTATTGAAATAAGTCCGGCGGTCAGAACCAGAAAGGGAAATGATTCAAAACTGCATGGGGCCTGAAGCAGCTCAGATACGCCTGACTGGCCAGACAATAACCCCAAAACCAAATACCCCTCCCTTTTCTACACTCGTGGAGTGAATCGAATTGGCAGAAGATTGGCTTCTGTGATGGTAGGAACCTCAGTAGTAGGCTGAGATGGATCATCCACTCAGCACTTTCTGGCTGAAGATGGTTGCAAACACTTCAGCCTTGTCTTTTGCACGCACATGCTGGGCTCCACCATCATTGAGGATGGGGATATTCATGGAGCCTCCTCCTCCCGTTAGTTGTTTAATTGTCCACCACCATTCACGACTGGATGTGGCAGGACTGCAGAGCTTTGATCTGACCTGTTGGTCATGGGATGGTAATGGTAGAGTGAGGAATATGCCAGGCCATGAGGTCACAGATTGTGGTGGAATACAATTCTGCTGCTGCTGATGGCCCACAGCACCTCATGGATTTCTGCATTGCCCCAGTTCACAATCCCTCTCTCCAACCTGATCTCGGCATTGCCTCCATACAGAGTTCTTCTCTGAAGCCTGATCTCGACCTTGCCCCAGTGTACAGCTCCTGTCTTGACTGTTTTCTGCATTGCCACAGCATACAGTTCCCCTTCTCCACTCTGCTCTCTGCATTATCCCGGTATACAGTTCCTCGCTCTCGTCTGACCCCTTCATTGCTGCAGTATACAGTTCCACTCTACTGTCCCATCTCTGCATTGTCCCAGTATACAGTTCCTCGCTCTCGTCTGACCCCTTCATTGCTGCAGTATACAGTTCCTCTCTACTGTCCCATCTCTGCATTGTCCCAGTATACAGTTCCTCACTCTAGTCTGACCCCTTCATTGCTGCAGTATACAGTTCCTCTCTACTGTCCCATCTCTGCATTGTTCCAGTATACAGTTCATCTCCAGTCTGATCTCTGCATTGCCCCAGTATGTTTTCAGTCATGTTTTCGCTTTGTTCCTTGTGCTCTTCTTTATGTGGGGAGATTTGCGGAGGTGCATTCCGAGTATTCTGCTGCTGGCTCCCTCTTTTTGCCTACCTGGGTGACCACTAAATATCCAGAATCAAGGGTAAGAGGCCAGAGGCATCAATCCATTGCATTCAGATACCATTTGCTGAATGATGTCTGGTTAAAATACGTGGGTTATCTTTGGGAAATGGAATCACAGATATATTGGGGATGTGTGTGGCTATTTCATTGTCAGTAAGATGTACGGCATGTGATAGTTTAGTGTCAGTCACGTGCTACAGTGAATATGCTGTATCACTGTGACAGGCACAGGCCAGTCAGTCACACAAGGCCACAGCATTACTATAACATTACCACAGGCAAATTGATAGGAGATGTAAGTGGTAATCCTACGTAAATTTCAGTGCTACTGCAAAAGAGAGGTGTTAAAAATTATGAAGGCTTTCGACAGAGTAAATAAGAAGAACCTGTTCCCAGTGGCAGAAGGGTCGATAACCAGAGGACACAGATTTAAGGTCATTGGCAGTTCCACCGGAGATCTTCCAGCCCCGTCTGCCCTTTCAGGTAAACTAAAAGCTCCCACGGCACTATTTTGAAAAAGAGCAGGGGAGTCCTCCCCGGTGTCCTGGCCAATATTTATCCCTCAACCAACATCACTAAAACAGATTATCTGGTCATTATCTCACTGCTGTGTGTGGGATCTTGCTGTGTGCAAATTACTACAGTGACTACACTTCAAAAGTACTTCATTGGCTGTAAAGCACTTTGGGATGCCCTGAGGTTGTGAAATGCCCCATATAAATGCTTTCTTTCTTTTTACTAATTAAACATCTAGAAATCCAAAACTTTTGCTACAAAGATGGCTGAAAGCAGAAGTAAGTCCCTTTACAGGATGGAATGCTCCTCGCTGCCGGTATCAGCCATGTTGAATGCAGTGTGAGGAACATTGAAGCCAATACAAGTGAGAACAGATTTAGACAGTTGAGCCCCTGGGCATTCTTTAATGGAAATTCTTACTCTGAAAAACAAACTGTCGGGAAACTAATGAAATTTCAAATACCAAGCATGCTTTAACAGGGTCTCCTCATGTAATTATTTCCGCAGAAACTCTCATTAAACGCGTAATATGGAAAGGAAACAGCTCCTCAATGAACAGTATTTTTAAAGTTAGAGGTCTGTATTCCATCGAGGCATACAGCACAGAAGGAGGCCATTCAGTCCATCGTGCCTGTGCTGGCTCTTTGAAAGAGCTCTCCAATTAGTCCCAATAATCCCTGTTTTTTTCCCTCCAAGTATTTTTCCAATTCCCTTTTGAAGGTTATTATTGAATTTGCTCCCACCGCCCTTTCAGGCAGCATGTTCCAGATCACAACTTGCTGCGTAAAGAAAATTCTCCTCATCTCTGCCTCTGGTTCTTTATCTAATTATCTTAAATCTCTGCCTCTGGTTCTTTATCTAATTATCTTAAATCTCTGTCCTCTGGTTCTTTATCTAATTATCTTAAACCTCTGTCCTCTGGTTCTTTATCTAATTATCTTAAATCTCTGTCCTCTGGTTCTTTATCTAATTATCTTAAATCTCTGTCCTCTGGTTCTTTATCTAATTATCTTAAATCTCTGTCCTCTGGTTCTTTATCTAATTATCTTAAATCTCTGCCTCTGGTTCTTTATCTAATTATCTTAAATCTCTGTCCTCTGGTTCTTTATCTAATTATCTTAAATCTCTGCCTCTGGTTCTTTATCCAATTATCTTAAATCTCTGTCCTCTGGTTCTTTATCTAATTATCTTAAATCTCTGCCTCTGGTTCTTTATCTAATTATCTTAAATCTCTGTCCTCTGGTTCTTTATCTAATTATCTTAAATCTCTGTCCTCTGGTTATCGGCACACCTGCCACTGGAAACAGGTTCTCCTGCTTTACTCTATAATTCATAATTTTTAACACCTCTATTTTGCAGTAGCACTGAAATTTATGTAGGATTCCCACTTCCATCTCCTGTGCATTTGATTGTCGCACAATCACCTGCCAGACTGGACCTTCGGGCTGAAATTTATGGTGTTAGCTGTGACTCAGTGGGTAGCACTCTCGCCTCTGAATCAGAGGTCGTGGGTTTAAGCCCCACTCCAGGTCTTGAGCGCATAAGCTAGACCAGCACTTCAGTGCAGTACTGAGGGAGCGCCAATATTTATCCCTCAACCAACATCACTAAAAACAGATTATCACAGAAACCCCACAGTGCAGATAGAGGCCATTTCGGCCCATCGAGCCTGCACTGACACATATCCCACCCGATCCCCGTAACCCCTACACCAACACATATCCCACCCTATCCCCGTAACCCCACATATTTTAATCCCCCTAACACTAAGGGTCAATTTATCATAGCCAATCAACCTAACCTGCACATCTTTGGACTGTGGGAGGAAACCGGAGCACCCGGAGAAAACCCACGCAAACACGGGGAGAATGTGCAAACTCCACACAGACAGTCACCCAAGGCCGGATTCGAACCCGGGTCCCTGGCGCTGTGAGGCAACAGTGCTAACCACTATGCCACCGTGCTGTCCTATCTGGTCATTTAACTCATTGCTGTTTGTGGAAGCTTGCTGTGCACAAATTGGCTGCAGCATTTCCTATATTACAAGAACATAAGAAATAAGAGCAGGAGTCAGCCATTTGGTCCTTCGAGCCTGCTCCGCCATTCAATGAGATCATGGCTGATCTGCCTCAACTCCATTCACCGGCCCTATCACCATATCCCTTGATGCCTGTACGAGTCAGGAATATTTTGACTTCTGTTTTGAATACACCCAATGACTGAGCCTCCACAGCCCTCTGGGATAGTGAATTCCAAAGATTCACCACCCTCTGTGTGAAGAAATTTCTTCTCATCTCAGTCCTGAATGGCCTACCCTTTATCCTGAGGCTGTGGCCTCTGGTCCTAAACTCCCCAGCCAAGGGAAACATTCTCCCAGCATCCACCCTATCAAGCCTTGTAATAATTTTGTATGCTTCAATGAGATCCCCTCTCATTCTTCTGAATACAGGTCTAGTTTACTCAATCTCTTCTCATACGACAGTCCTGCCATCCCAGGAAACAGTCTCGTGAACCTTTGTTGCACTCCCTCTATGGCAAGTATATCCTTCCTTAGGTAAGGAAACCAAAATTGTACACAGTACTCAGGTGTGGTCTCACCAAGGCCCTATATAATTGGAATAAGACTTCTTTACTCCTGTACTCAAATCCTCTTTTAATGAAGGGCATCATACCATTTGCCTTCCTAATGGCTTGCTGCACCTGCACATTCACTTTCAGTGACTCATGTACAAGAACACCCAGGTCCTTTTGAGCATCTGCAATCCCCAATCTTTCACCATTTAGGAAATACTCTGCCTTTCTGTTTTTTCTACCAAAGTGGATAACTTCACAATTATCCACATTATATTCCATCTGTCATGTTCTCGCCCACTCACTGAGCCTGTCGAGATCCCCTTGAAACCTCTTCACATCCTCTTCACAACTGACACTGCCACCTAACTTTGTATCATCAGCAAATTTGGAAATGTTACATTTAGTCCCCTCATCCAAATCATTGATATAGATTGTGAATAGCTGGGGCCAAAGCACCGATCCTTGCGGTACCCCACTAGTCAGTACACTTCAAAAGTCCTTCATTGGTTGGAAAGCATTTTGGAACGCCCTGAAGTTGTGAAAGGCGCTATAGAAATGCAAGTCCTTTCTTTCTCACTGCTGCGCTGAAGTGTCAGCCTAGATTATGTGCTCAAGTCTCTGGAGTGGGACTTCATGACCTTTTGACCCAGAGGTGAGAGTGCTACCACAGAGCCACGGCTGACCCTACTAATTATCATCATTTTGTGCTACTGATTAAAACAACAGAAAGATACGCTGAGACTGATGATTCACAGGGTTCCCCATTGTCCCTCATCCTCAATAAAATATTGTGGGAACAGATCTCTCCAAAAGATGACTGCCCAGAGGGGGGCCGCTTGGCCCATTATGTCTGCACTGCCTCTTTGCTAGAGCAATCCAAAACTGATCTCTCCTGCCCCATACTGCCCCACACCTTCCTCTGCTTCAAATACTGATCCAATTTCCACAGGAAAGAGTCAATGGTCTCTGTCTCAACCACTGCCGCTGGCACAGCAGTCCATGCTACAACAACTCTCTGCAAAGACATTTCACCAAAGCTCTCTCACTAACAATCGTAACTTGATCAAACCTCATCACTGATTCCCTAACCAGAAGAGCTAATCTTTCCCCAGTCACTCCATCAAAACCCGTTATAATTTTAAAAAGCTCAATTGAATTGCCTCTCAACATTCTCTGTTCCAGGCCCACTATCACAAGTCTGGCTATTGTTTTTTTATGCCAAAGCCCTTTGAACCTGCTTTGCTTTTGTTTATAACATGTGCAAACTCCAACTCCTTCAGGATTAAAAGCCAGTGAAACCTTGCCCCAGTGAGAGTCAGCACCTTCATGAGAGGTAGAGAGGAATCCTTTCAGACTCTGGTTACTGCTAGCCATCAGTCGCAACACTGGTTACAAAGGCCCAGTCTGTACGCTCTGTTAGAAAATACAGGCAACTAACTGAATAAAGGCTCCCATTTAATATTGCTGGGCAGTGGCAGTTTGCTTTGGTGGGATCTGTGTATATGTGGAGTTAACTTTGCAGGGAAACTGTAATCAGACTGGGCTTTGTTCAGGGGAAGGGACAACAAGTACACATTGGGAATGGAAATTCATTCTGGTTGATTTTATTTTCTTTCCAAAGGATAAAATGGCCTTTTTGGTGCTGTTTACAGAGTTGACAAGAAGCCGTTTGAGCAAACACGTCAAAGGAGGTTTCCTGTCATTTTGCGATATTCAACCCAGATCCACCGGACCTCATAAAGAATCTTTGAGAAGTCAAGGACGTGTGGCCCGAGCAGGCTAGCTTTGATCGGCGGCCAGGAGCCCAGCCGATGTGTCGGCTGTGTGTTTCCATCTCAGCTCAAAGCTCTACAGTTCAAGTTAAAGCGCAGCTTTTGGTTAATGGGTTCCAGCTGCCCCGGGAGGCCAGCGAGTAGCGGATTCATTGCCGGTTTTGTCTGCACAGTCGCGGGAGCTGGGAGAAAGACACAGTGTCCCCCAGTCCCTGTGAAGAACTGTTAACTGTTACGGTGCTTCTCTCTGGGCTCTGAAGTCCCGGGACCACCTTCCGCAAACATTCATGTCCAATTCATGTCAGTGCAACAACTTGGCACCCACCGAACATTCAGAGCATTGCACAAGTCCTGACCAGCTCCTCACCTGCACAACTGGAAGGCAGAGTTTGCCCAGATTTCTTTACACTCTTCTTAGATTTTGAACCTTACCATTTTGTGAGTGATTTTCCTCCCCATTGTGTTCTCTCTCAGCATCTCCCGCAGTCCCAATCTCAAACTGGGGCGGTCGGGGGGGGGTGGCAAGGGTGGCGGAAGTGTGATATGGGAGAGCATGTTGTGGGGCAGTGTGATAAGGGGGAGTGTGATGGGGGCAGTGTGATTGGGGGAGTGTGATCAGGAGGAGAGTGATCGGGGTGAGTGTGATCTGGGGAGTGTGATCGGGGGAGTGTGATTGGGGGAGTGTGATCGGGGGAGTGTGATTGGGGGAGTGTGATTGGGGGAGTGTGATCGGTGCGAGAGTGATTGGGGGAGTGTGATCGGGGGAGTGTGATCAGGAGGAGAGTGATCGGGGTGAGTGTGATCTGGGGAGTGTGATCAGGGGAGTGTGATTGGGGGAGTGTGATTGGGGGAGTGTGATTGGGGGAGTGTGATTGGGGGAGTGTGATCGGTGCGAGAGCGATTGGGGGAGTGTGATCAGGGGAGTGTGATTGGGGGAGTGTCATTGGGGGAGTGTGATCAGGGTAAGTGTGATCGGGGGAGTGTGATCGGGGGAGTGTGGCCGGGGGAGTGTGATTGGGGAAGTGTGATCGGGGGAGTATTAATGGGGTGAGTGTGATCAGGGGGAGTTTGATCGGGGGAGTGTGATCAGGGGTGTGTGATCGGGGTGAGTGTGATCAGGGGGAGTGTGATCAGGGGAGTGTGATTGGGGGGGGTGTGATTGGGGGAGTGTGATCAGGGGAGTGTGATTGGGGGAGTGTGATCGGGGGGAGTGTGATCGGGGGAGTGTGGTCGGGGGAGTGTGATTGGGAGAGTGTGATTGGGGGAGTGTGATCGGTGCGAGAGTGATTGGGGGAGTGTGATCGGGGGAGTGTGATTGGGGGAGTGTGATCAGGAGGAGAGTGTTCGGGGTGAGTGTGATCTGGGGAGTGTGATAAGGGGAGTGTGATCGGGAGAGTGTGATTGGGGGAGTGTGATTGGGGGAATGTGATCGGGGGGAGTGTGATCGGTGCGAGAGTGATTGGGGGAGTGTGATCGGGGGAGTGTCATCGGGGGAGTGTGATCGGGGTAAGTATGATCGGGGGAGTGTGATCAGGGAAATGTGATCAGGGGAGTGTAACTGGGGGAGTGTGATTGGGGGAGTGTGATCGGGGGAGTATTAATGGGGTGAGTGTGATCAGGGGGAGTGTGATTGGGGGAGTGTGATCGGGGGAGTGCGATCGGGGGAGAGCGATCGGGGGAGTGTGATTGGGGTGAGTGTGATCGGGGGGGTGATCGGGGGGAGTGTGATCGGGGCAGCATGATTGGGGTGAATGTGATCGGGGGGAGTGTGATCGGGGGCGTGTGATCGGGCGGAGTGTGATCGGGGGAGTGTAATGGGGGGAGTGTGATCGGGGTAGTGTGATCGGGGGGAGTGTGATCGGGTGAGTGTGATCGAGGGGAGAGTGATCGGGGGGAGTGTGATCGGGGGGAGTGTGATCAGGGGAGTGTGATCGGGGGAAGTGTGATCGGGGGATTGTGATCGGGGGGAGTGTGATCGGGGGGAGTGTGATCGGGGGAGTGTGATCGGGAGGAGTGTGATCGGGGGAGTGTGATCGGGGAGAGTGTGATCGGGGTTGTGTGATCGGGGGAGTGTGATCGGGGGAGAGTGTTCGGGGGAGTGTGATCGGGGGGAGTGTGATCGGGTGGAGTGTGATCGGGGGGAGTGTGATCGGGGGGAGTGTGATCAGGGGAGTGTGGTCGGGGGGAGTGTGATCGGGGGAGTGTGATCGGGTGAGTGTGATCAGGGGAGTGTGATCGGGGGTAGTGTGATCGGGGGTAGTGTGATCGGGGGAGTGTGATCGGGGGCGTGTGATCGGGGGGAGTGTGATCGGGGGAGTGTGATCGGCGGGAGTGTGATCGGGGGGAGTGTGACCGGGGGTGTTTGATCGGGGGAGTGTGATCTTGGTGAATGTGATCGGGGGGAGTGTGATCGGGGGGAGTGTGATCGGGAGGAGTGTGAACAGAGGGACAACCAGTAAACTAAGACAAGAGTATATATAAACAAGGCGAAAATATATTTATAAACTCAGGGATATACCTGTTTATACATTGTATGAATGGAACCGCGTTTATGTGTTCAACCATAAATGTATTTTGATGCTTTGGCAACATAAGATGTACCTTATCATGCCAATAAAGCGATTTGTATTGTATTGTATTCTATTGTGATGGGGGGAGTGTGATCGGGGCGAATGTGATGGGGGGACTGTGATCAGGGGAGTGATATCGGGGGAGTATGATCTGGGGGAGTATGATTGGGGTGAGTGTGATTGGGGGGGGTGTGATCGGGGGAGTGTGATTGGGGGAGTGTGATCGGGGGGTGTGTGATTGGGGGAGTGTGATCGGGGGAGTGTGATCGGGGGAGAGTGATCGGGGGCAGTGTGATCAGGGGAGTGTGATCAGGGGAGTGTGATCGGGGGAGAGTGATCGGGGGAGTGTGATTGGGATGATTGTGATTGGGGGTGTGATCGGGGAGAGTGTGATCGGGGGGAGTGTGATCGGGGGGAGTGTGTTCGGGGGGAGTGTGATCGGGGGGAGTGTGATCAGGGGAGTGTGATCGTGGGGAGTGTGATCGGGCGAGTGTGATCGGGGGGAGTTTCATCGGGGGAGTGTGATCGGGGAGAGTGTGACCGGGGGAGTGTGATCGGGGGGAGTGTGATCGGGGGGAGTGTGATCAGGGGAGTGTGATCGGGGGAGTGTGATCGGGGGAGTGTGATCGGGTAAGTGTGATCAGGGGAGTGTGATCGGGGGGAGTGAGATCGGGGGGAGTGTGATCGGGGGAGTGTGATCAGTGAGAGTGAGATCAGGGGAGAGTGATTGGGGAGTGTGATTGGGGGAGTGTGATCGGGGTGAGTGTGATTGGGGGAGTGCGATCGGGGTGAGTGTGATCGATGTGAGTGTGATTGGGGAAGTGTGATGTGGGGAGTGCGATCGGGTGAGTTTGATCGGCGTGAGTGTGATAGGGGGAGTGTGACCAGAGGAGTGTGATCAGCGTGAGTGTGATCAGGGGAGTGCGATCGGGGTGAGTGTGATCGTGGTGAGTGTGATTGGGGGAGTGTGACCAGAGGAGTGTGATCGGGGTGAGTGTGGTCGGGGATAGTGTGATCGGGAGGTGTGTGATCGGGGCGACTGTGATCACGGGGAGTGTGAGTGGGGGAGTGCGTTCAGGGCGAGTGTGATCAGGGGGAGTGTGATTGGGGTGAGTGTGATCGGGGGGAGTGTCATCGGGGGAGTGTCATCGGGTGATTGTGATCGGGGGGAGTGTGATCGGGGGAGTGTGATCGGGGGAGTGTGATCGAGCAGGAGTGTGATTGGGGGAGTGTGATCGGGGTGATCGGAGTGAGTGTGATCGGGGGAGTGTGATCGGGGTGAGTGTGATCGAGGCGAGTGTGATCAGGGGGAGAGTGATTGGGGGAGTGTGTTCGGGGTGAGTGTGATCGGGGAGAGTGTGATTGGGGTGAGTGTGATCGGGGCGAGTGTGATCAGGGGATTGTGATCAGGGTGAGTGTGATCGGGGTGAGTGTGATCGGGGGAGTGTGATCGGGGGAGTGTGATTCGGGTGAGTGTGATCGGGGTGAGTGTGATCCGGGGGAGTGTGATTGGGGGAGTGTGTTCGGGGTGAGTGTGATCGGAGAGTGTGTGATTGGAGTGAGTGAAGTAATCCCAATGAAGGAATCCCAATGAAGGAATCCCAATGAAGGAATCTGAATGAAGGAATCTCAATGAAGTAATCCCAATGAAGGCATCCCAGTGAAGGATTCTCAATGAAGGAATCCCAATGAAGGAATCCCAATAAAGGAATCCCAATGAAGGAATCTCAATGAAGTAATCCCAATGAAGGAATCCCAATGAATGAATCTCAATTAAGTAATCCCAATGAAGGAACCTCAATGAAGGAATCTCAATGATGGAATCCCATTGGAGCAATCTCAATGAAGGTATCCCAATGAAGTATTCTCAATGAAGGAATCTCATTGAATGAATCCCAATGAAGGAATCCCATTGACGGAATTTCTATTAAGGAATCCCAATGAAGGAATCCCAATGAAGTAATCTGAATAAACGAATCTCAATGAAGGAGTCTCAATGAAGGAATCCCAATGATGGAATCCCAATGAAGGAATCTCAAAGAAAAAATCTCAATGAAGTAAACCCAAAGAAGGAGTCTCAATGAAGGAATCTCAGTGAAGGGGGTCCAATGAAGTAATCCCAATGAAGAAATTTCATTCAGGGAATCCAAATGAAGCAAGCCCAATGAAGGAATCTCAATGAGGGAATCCCAATGAAGGAGACCCAATGAAGGAATCTCAATGAAGGAATCCCATTGAAGCAATCCCAAAGAAGGACTACCATTGATGGAATTTCAGATAAGGTATCTCAATGAAGGAATCTGAATGAACGAAACTCCATGAAGGAATCTCAATGAAGGAATCCCAATGATGGAATTCCAATGAAGGATCCCCATGAAGGAATCCCAATGAAGGAATCCCAGTGAAGGAATCTCAATGAAGTAATCCCAATGAAGGAATCCCAATGAATGAATCTCAATTAAGTAATCCCAATGAAGGAATCTCAATGAAGGAACCTCAATGAAGGAATCCCATTGGAGCAATCTCAGTGAAGGTATCCCAATGAAGTATTCTCAATGAATGAATCTCATTGAATGAATCCCAATGAAGGAATCCCAATGAGGGAATCTCAATGAAGTAATCCCAATGAATGAATCCCAATGAAGGAATCCCAGTGAAGGAATCTGAATGAAAGAATCCCAATGAAGGAATCCCAGTGAAGGAATCTCAATGATGTAATCCCAATGAAGGAATCCCATTGAAGGAATCTCAATGAAGGAGTCCCAGTGAAGGTATCCCAAAGAAGGAGTCTCAATGAAGGTCTCCCAAAGAGGGGATCCCAATGACGGAATCACAATGAAGGAATTCCAATGAAGGTATCCCAATGAAGGAATCCCAATGACGGAATCACAATGAAGGAATTCCAATGAAGGAATTCCAATGAAGGAATCCCAATGACTGAATCACAATGAAGTAATCTCAATGATGGAGGCCAAATGAAGGAAACTCAATGAAGGAAACTCAATGATGGAATCCCAATGAAGGAGACCCAATGAAAGAATCTAAATGAAGAAAACCCAAAGAAGGAGTCTCAATGAAGGAATCTCAGTGAAGGGGCCCAATGAATTAATCCCATTGAAGAAATTTCACTGAGGGAATCCAAATGAAGCAATCCCAATGAAGGAAACTCATTGAGGGAATCCCAATGAAGGAGAACCAATGAAGGAATCTCAATGAAGGGATCCCAATGAAGGAATCTCAATGAAGGAGTCCCTATGAAGTTATCCCAATGAAGGAGTCTCAATGAAAGTATCCCAAAGAAGTATCCCAATGAAGAAATCCCAATGAAGGAATTCCAATGAAGAAATCCCAATGAAGGAATCCCAATGAAGGAATCACAATGAAGGCACCCCAATGAAGAAATCCCAATGAAGGAATCTCAATGAAGTAATCACAATGATGGAGACCAAATGACGGAACTCAATGAAGGAGCCCCATTGAAGGAATCCCAATGAAGGATTCACAATGAAGGAATCCAAATGACGGAAGCCCAATGAAGGAATCCCAATGAAGGAATAACAAAGAAGGAATCTCAATGAAGGAATCCCAATGAAAGCATCCCAATGAAGGAATCTCATCGAAGGAATCCCAATGAAGGAATCCCAATAAAGGAATCCCAATGAAGGAATCTCAATGAAGTAATCCCAATGAAGGAATCCCAATGAAGGAATCTCAATGAAGGAATCCCTTTGGAGCAATCTCAATGAAGGAATCCCAATGAAGTATTCCCAATGAAGGAATCTCATGGAATGAATCCCAGTGATGGAATCCCAATGAAGGAATCTCAATGAAGTAATCCCAATGAAGGAATCACAATGAAGGAATACCAATGAAGGAATCTGAATGAAAGAATCCCAATGAAGGAATCCCAGTGAAGGAATCTCAATGCTGTAATCCCAATGAAGTATTCCCAATGAAGGAATCTCATGGAATGAATCCCAGTGATGGAATCCCAATGAAGGAATCTCAATGAAGTAATCCCAATGAAGGAATCACAATGAAGGAATACCAATGAAGGAATCTGAATGAAAGAATCCCAATGAAGGATTTCCAATGAAGGAATCCCAATGAAGGAATCTCAATGAAGGAATCCCATTGGAGCAATCTCAATGAAGGAATCCCAATGAAGTATTCCCAATGAAGGAATCTCATGGAATGAATCCCAGTGATGGAATCCCAATGAAGGAATCTCAATGAAGTAATCCCAATGAAGGAATCACAATGAAGGAATACCAATGAAGGAATCTGAATGAAAGAATCCCAATGAAGGATTTCCAATGAAGGAATCCCAATGAAGGAATCAAAATCAAGGCACCCCAACGAAGGAATCCCAATGAAGGAATCTCAATGAAGTAATCTCAATGAAGGTTTCCCAAAGAAGGAATCACAATGAAGGAGTCTCAATGAAGGTATCCCAAAGAAGGAATCCCAATGAAGGAATCCCAATGAAGTAATCCCAATGAAGGATTAACAATGGATGAATCTCAATTAAGTAATCCCTATGAAGGTATCCCAAAGAAGGAAACTCAATGAAGGAATCCCATTAAAGCAATCTCAATAAAGGAATCCCAATGAAGGAATCTCAATGAAGTAATCCCAATGAAGGAATCCCAATGAAGGAATCCCAATGAAGGAATCTGAATGAAGGAATCTCAATGAAGTAATCCCAATGAAGGCATCCCAGTGAAGGATTCTCAATGAAGGAATCCCAATGAAGGAATCCCAATAAAGGAATCCCAATGAAGGAATCTCAATGAAGTAATCCCAATGAAGGAATCCCAATGAATGAATCTCAATTAAGTAATCCCAATGAAGGAACCTCAATGAAGGAATCTCAATGATGGAATCCCATTGGAGCAATCTCAATGAAGGTATCCCAATGAAGTATTCTCAATGAAGGAATCTCATTGAATGAATCCCAATGAAGGAATCCCATTGACGGAATTTCTATTAAGGAATCCCAATGAAGGAATCCCAATGAAGTAATCTGAATAAACGAATCTCAATGAAGGAGTCTCAATGAAGGAATCCCAATGATGGAATCCCAATGAAGGAATCTCAAAGAAAAAATCTCAATGAAGTAAACCCAAAGAAGGAGTCTCAATGAAGGAATCTCAGTGAAGGGGGTCCAATGAAGTAATCCCAATGAAGAAATTTCATTCAGGGAATCCAAATGAAGCAAGCCCAATGAAAGAATCTCAATGAGGGAATCCCAATGAAGGAGACCCAATGAAGGAATCTCAATGAAGGAATCCCATTGAAGCAATCCCAAAGAAGGACTACCATTGATGGAATTTCAGATAAGGTATCTCAATGAAGGAATCTGAATGAACGAAACTCCATGAAGGAATCTCAATGAAGGAATCCCAATGATGGAATTCCAATGAAGGATCCCCATGAAGGAATCCCAATGAAGGAATCCCAGTGAAGGAATCTCAATGAAGTAATCCCAATGAAGGAATCCCAATGAATGAATCTCAATTAAGTAATCCCAATGAAGGAATCTCAATGAAGGAACCTCAATGAAGGAATCCCATTGGAGCAATCTCAGTGAAGGTATCCCAATGAAGTATTCTCAATGAATGAATCTCATTGAATGAATCCCAATGAAGGAATCCCAATGAGGGAATCTCAATGAAGTAATCCCAATGAATGAATCCCAATGAAGGAAACCCAGTGAAGGAATCTGAATGAAAGAATCCCAATGAAGGAATCCCAGTGAAGGAATCTCAATGATGTAATCCCAATGAAGGAATCCCATTGAAGGAATCTCAATGAAGGAGTCCCAGTGAAGGTATCCCAAAGAAGGAGTCTCAATGAAGGTCTCCCAAAGAGGGGATCCCAATGACGGAATCACAATGAAGGAATTCCAATGAAGGTATCCCAATGAAGGAATCCCAATGACGGAATCACAATGAAGGAATTCCAATGAAGGAATTCCAATGAAGGAATCCCAATGACTGAATCACAATGAAGGAATCCCAATGAAGGAATCCCAATGAAGGAAACTCAATGAAGTAATCTCAATGATGGAGGCCAAATGAAGGAAACTCAATGAAGAAGCCCCATGGAAGGAATCCCAATGAAGGATTCACAATGAAGGAATCCAAATGAAGGGAGCCCAATGAAGGAATCCCAATGAAGGAATCACAAAGAAGGAATCTCAATGAATGAATCCCTATGAAGGCATCCCAATGAAGGAATCTCATTGAAGGAATCCAAATGAAGGAATCCCAATAAAGGAATCCCAATGAAGGAATCTCAATGAAGTAATCCCAATGAATGTTTTAGTTTCCTGGATTACTGGGCCTGCTTCTGGGAAAGGTGGGACTTGTACAAGTCGGACGGGTTGCGCCTGACCCAGAGCGGGACAAATATCCTTGCGGGGATGTTTGCTAGCTCTGTTGGGATGGGTTTAAACTAACTTGGCAGGGGAATGGGATACAGATTGGAGCTGAAATAGGGGGTGATGTGCTGCCAATTATAGAGAAAAGAACAAGTCAGCTTGGTAGACACGGCAAATATATAAGGGCAAGGCTGGATGGCATCTATTTTAATGCAAGGAGTCTTGCAAATAAGGTGGATGAACTGAAGGTGTTGATAAACACATGGGAGTATGATATTGTTGCTATCACGGAGACATGGTTGAGGGAGGGGCAAGACTGGCAGCTCAATATTCCGGGGTACAGAATCTTCAGGCGAGACAGAGGGGGAGGTAAAAGAGGAGGGGGTGTCGCAATATTAATTAAGGAGTCAATTACTGCAGTAAGGAGAGATGATATATTAGCAGGTTCCTCTAATGAGTCCATATGGGTGGAGCTTAAAAACAAAAAGGGGGCAAGCACTTTGCTGGGAGTGTACTATAGGCCTCCAAACAGTCAGGGGAGATAGAGGAACAGATATGTAGGCAAATCTCGAGAAATGTGCAAATAATAGGGTAATAATAATGGGGGACTTCAACTTCCCCAATATTAACTGGGATTGTCAAAGTGTGAAAGGCTCAGAGGGTGTAGAATTCTTAAAGTGCATCCAGGAGAGCTTTTTGAGCCAGCATGTAGAAAGTCCTACAAGAGAGGGGGCGGTACTGGACCTAATTCTAGGGAATGTGGCCGGCCAAGTGGAAAAAGTGCTAGTAGGTGAGCACTTTGGTGATAGTGACCATAATATGGTAAGATTTAAGGTGGTCATGGAAAAGGACAGGGATGGGCCGGAAATAAAGGTTCTAAATTGGGGGAAGGCCGATTTTAATAGGATAAGGCAGGATCTGGCCAAAATGGACTGGGATCAGCTACTTGTAGGAAAATCCGCATCGGAGCAATGGGAGGCTTTCAGAAGGGAGATTGAGATCATACAAGGGCAACATGTTCCCATAAATGTCAAGAGTGGTTCCAAAAACCACAGGGAACCGTGGATGTCAGGGGATATACGGGAATGGATTAGGAAAAAAAGGAGGGCTTTTGGTAGATACAAAAGGCTAAAGACGGAGGAAGCCCTAGAGGAGTACCAAAAGTGCAGGGGGATACTTAAAAAAGAAATTAGGAGATCAAGGAGGGGCCATGAAATAACACTGGCGAGCAAAATAAAGGAAAATCCGAAGATGTTTTATAAGTATATTAAGGGTAAAAGGATAACTAGGGAAAAAATAGGGCCCATTAGGGACAAAAGTGGCAATCTGTGTGTGGAGCCGGAAGATGTAGGAGGGGTTCTAAATGAATTTTTTGCATCTGTTTTCACTATGGAGAAGGACGATGTAGACATAGAAATAGGGCGGGGGGACTGTGATATGCTCGAACATATTAACATCGAGAGGGAGGAGGTATTGGCGGTTTTAGCTGGCCTAAAAATGGATAAATCCCCAGGCCCGGATGAAATGTACCCCAGGCTGCTGTGTGAGGCAAAGGAGGAGATTGCGGGGGCTCTAACACATATATTCAGGACCTCTCTGGCCACAGGGGATGTGCCAGAGGACTGGAGAACCGCTAATGTAGTACCATTATTCAAGAAGGGTAGTAGGGAAAAACCGGGGAACTACAGGCCAGTGAGCCTAACATCAGTGGTAGGAAAATTACTGGAAAAAATCCTGAGGGACAAAATTTGTCTCCACTTGGAGAGGCAAGGATTAATCAGGGATAGTCAACATGGCTTTGTCAAGGGAAGATCATGTCTGACTAATTTGATTGAATTTTTTGAGGGGGTGACTAGGTGTGTGGATGAGGGTAACGCAGTGGATGTGGTATACATGGATTTCAGTAAGGCCTTCGATAAAGTCCCGCACAGGAGACTGGTCAAGAAGGTAAGAGCCCATGGAATCCAGGGTGCCTTGGCACATTGGATACAAAACTGGCTTAGTGGCAGAAGGCAGAGGGTGATGGTCGAAGGTTGTTTTTGTGACTGGAAACCTGTGGCCAGTGGGGTACCACAGGGATCGGTGCTGGGTCCCTTGCTGTTTGTGGTCTACATTAATGACTTGGATATGAATGTAAAGGGTATGATCAGTAAATTCGCGGATGATACTAAAATTGGTAGGGTGGTAAATAGCGAGGAGGGTAGCCTCAGTCTGCAGAACGATATAGATGGGTTGGTCAGATGGGCGGAACAGTGGCAAATGGAATTTAACCCGGAAAAGTGCGAGGTGATGCACTTTGGGGGGTCTAACAAGGCAAGGGAATACACAATGAAGGGAAAGACCCTAGGCAAGACGGAGGGTCAGAGGGATCTGGGTGTGCAGGTACACAGATCCCTGAAGGCGGCGGAACAGGTGGATAAGGTGGTAAAAAAGGTATATGGGATACTTGCCTTCATTAGCCGAGGCATAGAATATAAGAGCAAGGAGGTTATGATGGAGCTGTATAAAACACTGGTTAGGCCACAGCTGGAATACTGTGTGCAGTTCTGGTCGCCACACTACAGGAAAGATGTGATCGCGTTAGAGAGGGTGCAGAGGAGGTTCACCAGGATGTTACCAGGGCTGGAGCGCTTCAGCTATGAAGAGAGACTGGGCAGATTGGGTTTGTTTTCCTTGGAGCAGAGGAGGCTGAGGGGGGACATGATTGAGGTGTACAAAATTGTGAGGGGCATAGATAGGATGGATGCTGAGGAGCTTTTCCCCTTAGTAGAGGGGTCAATAACTAGGGGGCATAGATTCAAGGTAAAGGGCGGGAGGTTTAGAGGGGATTTGAGAAAGAACTTTTTCACCCAGAGGGTGGTTGGAGTCTGGAACTCACTGCCTGAAAGGGTTGTGGAGGCAGAAACCCTCACAACATTTAAGAAGCATTTGGATGAGCATTTGAAATGCCATAGCATACAAGGCTACGGGCCAAATGCTGGAATATGGGATTAGATTAGACAGGGCTTGATGGCCGGCATGGACACGATGGGCTGAAGGGCCTCTATCCGTGCTGTATTACTCTATGACTCTATGATTCTATGAGAGTGATTGGGGAGTGTGATTGGTGGAGTGTGATCGGGGTGAGTGTGATTGGGGGAGTGCGATCGGGGTGAGTGTGATAGATGTGAGTGTGATTGGGGGAGTGTGATGTGGGGAGTGCGATCGGGGTGAGTTTGATCAGGGTGAGTGTGATAGGGGGAGTGTGACCAGAGGAGTGTGATCAGCGTGAATGTGATCAGGGGCGTGCGATCGGGGTGAGTGTGATCGGAGTGAGTGTGATCGGGAGGAGTGTGATCGGGGCGACTGTGATCACGGGGAGTGTGATTGGGGGAGTGCGTTCAGGGCGAGTGTGATCAGGGGGAGTGTGATTGGAGAAGTGTGTTCGGGGAGAGTGTGATCGGGGAGAGTGTGATTGGGGTGAGTGTGATCGGGGGGAGTGTGATTGGGGTGAGTGTGATCGGGGGGAGTGTAATCGGTGGAGTGTGATCGGGTGAGTGTGATCAGGGGAGTGTGATCGGGGGTAGTGTGATCGGGGGTAGTGTGATCGGGGGAGTGTGATCGGGGGCGTGTGATCGGGGGGAGTGTGATCGGCGGAGTGTGATCGGCGGGAGTGTGATCGGGGGGAGTGTGACCGGGGGTGTTTGATCGGGGGAGTGTGATCTTGGTGAATGTGATCGGGGGGAGTGTGATCGGGGGGAGTGTGATCGGGAGGAGTGTGAACAGAGGGACAACCAGTAAACTAAGACAAGAGTATATATAAACAAGGCGAAAATATATTTATAAACTCAGGGATATACCTGTTTATACACTGTATGAATGGAACCGCGTTTATGTGTTCAACCATAAATGTATTTTGATGCTTTGGCAACATAAGATGTACCTTATCATGCCAATAAAGCGATTTGTATTGTATTGTATTCTATTGTGATGGGGGGAGTGTGATCGGGGCGAATGTGATGGGGGGACTGTGATCAGGGGAGTGATATCGGGGGAGTATGATCTGGGGGAGTATGATTGGGGTGAGTGTGATTGGGGGGGGTGTGATCGGGGGGTGTGTGATTGGGGGAGTGTGATCGGGGGAGTGTGATCGGGGGAGAGTGATCGGGGGCAGTGTGATCAGGGGAGTGTGATCAGGGGAGTGTGATCGGGGGAGTGTGATCGGGGGAGAGTGATCGGGGGAGTGTGATTGGGATGATTGTGATTGGGGGTGTGATCGGGGAGAGTGTGATCGGGGGGAGTGTGATCGGGGGAGTGTGTTCGGGGGGAGTGTGATCGGGGGGAGTGTGATCAGGGGAGTGTGATCGTGGGGAGTGTGATCGGGCGAGTGTGATCGGGGGGAGTTTCATCGGGGGAGTGTGATCGGGGAGAGTGTGACCGGGGGAGTGTGATCGGGGGGAGTGTGATCGGGGGGAGTGTGATCAGGGGAGTGTGATCGGGGGAGTGTGATCGGGGGAGTGTGATCGGGTAAGTGTGATCAGGGGAGTGTGATCGGGGGGAGTGAGATCGGGGGGAGTGTGATCGGGGGAGTGTGATCAGTGAGAGTGAGATCAGGGGAGAGTGATTGGGGAGTGTGATTGGGGGAGTGTGATCGGGGTGAGTGTGATTGGGGGAGTGCGATCGGGGTGAGTGTGATCGATGTGAGTGTGATTGGGGGAGTGTGATGTGGGGAGTGCGATCGGGTGAGTTTGATCGGGGTGAGTGTGATAGGGGGAGTGTGACCAGAGGAGTGTGATCAGCGTGAGTGTGATCAGGGGAGTGCGATCGGGGTGAGTGTGATCGTGGTGAGTGTGATTGGGGGAGTGTGACCAGAGGAGTGTGATCGGGGTGAGTGTGGTCGGGGATAGTGTGATCGGGAGGTGTGTGATCGGGGCGACTGTGATCACGGGGAGTGTGAGTGGGGGAGTGCGTTCAGGGCGAGTGTGATCAGGGGGTGTGTGATTGGGGTGAGTGTGATCGGGGGGAGTGTCATCGGGGGAGTGTGATCGGGTGATTGTGATCGGGGGGAGTGTGATCGGGGGAGTGTGATCGGGGGAGTGTGATCGAGCAGGAGTGTGATTGGGGGAGTGTGATCGGGGTGATCGGAGTGAGTGTGATCGGGGGAGTGTGATCGGGGTGAGTGTGATCGAGGCGAGTGTGATCAGGGGGAGAGTGATTGGGGGAGTGTGTTCGGGGTGAGTGTGATCGGGGGGAGTGTGATTGGGGTGAGTGTGATCGGGGGGAGTGTAATCGGTGGAGTGTGATCGGGTGAGTGTGATCAGGGGAGTGTGATCGGGGGTAGTGTGATCGGGGGTAGTGTGATCGGGGGAGTGTGATCGGGGGCGTGTGATCGGGGGGAGTGTGATCGGGGGAGTGTGATCGGCGGGAGTGTGATCGGGGGGAGTGTGATCGGGGGGAGTGTGACCGGGGGTGTTTGATCGGGGGAGTGTGATCTTGGTGAATGTGATCGGGGGGAGTGTGATCGGGGGGAGTGTGATCGGGAGGAGTGTGAACAGAGGGACAACCAGTAAACTAAGACAAGAGTATATATAAACAAGGCGAAAATATATTTATAAACTCAGGGATATACCTGTTTATACACTGTATGAATGGAACCGCGTTTATGTGTTCAACCATAAATGTATTTTGATGCTTTGGCAACATAAGATGTACCTTATCATGCCAATAAAGCGATTTGTATTGTATTGTATTCTATTGTGATGGGGGGAGTGTGATCGGGGCGAATGTGATGGGGGGACTGTGATCAGGGGAGTGATATCGGGGGAGTATGATCTGGGGGAGTATGATTGGGGTGAGTGTGATTGGGGGGGGTGTGATCGGGGGGTGTGTGATTGGGGGAGTGTGATCGGGGGAGTGTGATCGGGGGAGAGTGATCGGGGGCAGTGTGATCAGGGGAGTGTGATCAGGGGAGTGTGATCGGGGGAGTGTGATCGGGGGAGAGTGATCGGGGGAGTGTGATTGGGATGATTGTGATTGGGGGTGTGATCGGGGAGAGTGTGATCGGGGGGAGTGTGATCGGGGGAGTGTGTTCGGGGGGAGTGTGATCGGGGGGAGTGTGATCAGGGGAGTGTGATCGTGGGGAGTGTGATCGGGCGAGTGTGATCGGGGGGAGTTTCATCGGGGGAGTGTGATCGGGGAGAGTGTGACCGGGGGAGTGTGATCGGGGGGAGTGTGATCGGGGGGAGTGTGATCAGGGGAGTGTGATCGGGGGAGTGTGATCGGGGGAGTGTGATCGGGTAAGTGTGATCAGGGGAGTGTGATCGGGGGGAGTGAGATCGGGGGGAGTGTGATCGGGGGAGTGTGATCAGTGAGAGTGAGATCAGGGGAGAGTGATTGGGGAGTGTGATTGGGGGAGTGTGATCGGGGTGAGTGTGATTGGGGGAGTGCGATCGGGGTGAGTGTGATCGATGTGAGTGTGATTGGGGGAGTGTGATGTGGGGAGTGCGATCGGGTGAGTTTGATCGGGGTGAGTGTGATAGGGGGAGTGTGACCAGAGGAGTGTGATCAGCGTGAGTGTGATCAGGGGAGTGCGATCGGGGTGAGTGTGATCGTGGTGAGTGTGATTGGGGGAGTGTGACCAGAGGAGTGTGATCGGGGTGAGTGTGGTCGGGGATAGTGTGATCGGGAGGTGTGTGATCGGGGCGACTGTGATCACGGGGAGTGTGAGTGGGGGAGTGCGTTCAGGGCGAGTGTGATCAGGGGGTGTGTGATTGGGGTGAGTGTGATCGGGGGGAGTGTCATCGGGGGAGTGTGATCGGGTGATTGTGATCGGGGGGAGTGTGATCGGGGGAGTGTGATCGGGGGAGTGTGATCGAGCAGGAGTGTGATTGGGGGAGTGTGATCGGGGTGATCGGAGTGAGTGTGATCGGGGGAGTGTGATCGGGGTGAGTGTGATCGAGGCGAGTGTGATCAGGGGGAGAGTGATTGGGGGAGTGTGTTCGGGGTGAGTGTGATCGGGGAGAGTGTGATTGGGGTGAGTGTGATCGGGGCGAGTGTGATCAGGGGATTGTGATCAGGGTGAGTGTGATCGGGGTGAGTGTGATCGGGGGAGTGTGATCGGGGGAGTGTGATTCGGGTGAGTGTGATCGGGGTGAGTGTGATCCGGGGGAGTGTGATTGGGGGAGTGTGTTCGGGGTGAGTGTGATCGGAGAGTGTGTGATTGGAGTGAGTGAAGTAATCCCAATGAAGGAATCCCAATGAAGGAATCCCAATGAAGGAATCTGAATGAAGGAATCTCAATGAAGTAATCCCAATGAAGGCATCCCAGTGAAGGATTCTCAATGAAGGAATCCCAATGAAGGAATCCCAATAAAGGAATCCCAATGAAGGAATCTCAATGAAGTAATCCCAATGAAGGAATCCCAATGAATGAATCTCAATTAAGTAATCCCAATGAAGGAACCTCAATGAAGGAATCTCAATGAAGGAATCTCATTGAATGAATCCCAATGAAGGAATCCCATTGACGGAATTTCTATTAAGGAATCCCAATGAAGGAATCCCAATGAAGTAATCTGAATAAACGAATCTCAATGAAGGAGTCTCAATGAAGGAATCCCAATGATGGAATCCCAATGAAGGAATCTCAAAGAAAAAATCTCAATGAAGTAAACCCAAAGAAGGAGTCTCAATGAAGGAATCTCAGTGAAGGGGGTCCAATGAAGTAATCCCAATGAAGAAATTTCATTCAGGGAATCCAAATGAAGCAAGCCCAATGAAGGAATCTCAATGAGGGAATCCCAATGAAGGAGACCCAATGAAGGAATCTCAATGAAGGAATCCCATTGAAGCAATCCCAAAGAAGGACTACCATTGATGGAATTTCAGATAAGGTATCTCAATGAAGGAATCTGAATGAACGAAACTCCATGAAGGAATCTCAATGAAGGAATCCCAATGATGGAATTCCAATGAAGGATCCCCATGAAGGAATCCCAATGAAGGAATCCCAGTGAAGGAATCTCAATGAAGTAATCCCAATGAAGGAATCCCAATGAATGAATCTCAATTAAGTAATCCCAATGAAGGAATCTCAATGAAGGAACCTCAATGAAGGAATCCCATTGGAGCAATCTCAGTGAAGGTATCCCAATGAAGTATTCTCAATGAATGAATCTCATTGAATGAATCCCAATGAAGGAATCCCAATGAGGGAATCTCAATGAAGTAATCCCAATGAATGAATCCCAATGAAGGAAACCCAGTGAAGGAATCTGAATGAAAGAATCCCAATGAAGGAATCCCAGTGAAGGAATCTCAATGATGTAATCCCAATGAAGGAATCCCATTGAAGGAATCTCAATGAAGGAGTCCCAGTGAAGGTATCCCAAAGAAGGAGTCTCAATGAAGGTCTCCCAAAGAGGGGATCCCAATGACGGAATCACAATGAAGGAATTCCAATGAAGGTATCGCAATGAAGGAATCCCAATGACGGAATCACAATGAAGGAATTCCAATGAAGGAATTCCAATGAAGGAATCCCAATGACTGAATCACAATGAAGGAATCCCAATGAAGGAATCCCAATGAAGGAAACTCAATGAAGTAATCTCAATGATGGAGGCCAAATGAAGGAAACTCAATGAAGAAGCCCCATGGAAGGAATCCCAATGAAGGATTCACAATGAAGGAATCCAAATGAAGGGAGCCCAATGAAGGAATCCCAATGAAGGAATCACAAAGAAGGAATCTCAATGAATGAATCCCTATGAAGGCATCCCAATGAAGGAATCTCATTGAAGGAATCCAAATGAAGGAATCCCAATAAAGGAATCCCAATGAAGGAATCTCAATGAAGTAATCCCAATGAATGTTTTAGTTTCCTGGATTACTGGGCCTGCTTCTGGGAAAGGTGGGACTTGTACAAGTCGGACGGGTTGCGCCTGACCCAGAGCGGGACAAATATCCTTGCGGGGATGTTTGCTAGCTCTGTTGGGATGGGTTTAAACTAACTTGGCAGGGGAATGGGATACAGATTGGAGCTGAAATAGGGGGTGATGTGCTGCCAATTATAGAGAAAAGAACAAGTCAGCTTGGTAGACACGGCAAATATATAAGGGCAAGGCTGGATGGCATCTATTTTAATGCAAGGAGTCTTGCAAATAAGGTGGATGAACTGAAGGTGTTGATAAACACATGGGAGTATGATATTGTTGCTATCACGGAGACATGGTTGAGGGAGGGGCAAGACTGGCAGCTCAATATTCCGGGGTACAGAATCTTCAGGCGAGACAGAGGGGGAGGTAAAAGAGGAGGGGGTGTCGCAATATTAATTAAGGAGTCAATTACTGCAGTAAGGAGAGATGATATATTAGCAGGTTCCTCTAATGAGTCCATATGGGTGGAGCTTAAAAACAAAAAGGGGGCAAGCACTTTGCTGGGAGTGTACTATAGGCCTCCAAACAGTCAGGGGAGATAGAGGAACAGATATGTAGGCAAATCTCGAGAAATGTGCAAATAATAGGGTAATAATAATGGGGGACTTCAACTTCCCCAATATTAACTGGGATAGTCAAAGTGTGAAAGGCTCAGAGGGTGTAGAATTCTTAAAGTGCATCCAGGAGAGCTTTTTGAGCCAGCATGTAGAAAGTCCTACAAGAGAGGGGGCGGTACTGGACCTAATTCTAGGGAATGTGGCCGGCCAAGTGGAAAAAGTGCTAGTAGGTGAGCACTTTGGTGATAGTGACCATAATATGGTAAGATTTAAGGTGGTCATGGAAAAGGACAGGGATGGGCCGGAAATAAAGGTTCTAAATTGGGGGAAGGCCGATTTTAATAGGATAAGGCAGGATCTGGCCAAAATGGACTGGGATCAGCTACTTGTAGGAAAATCCGCATCGGAGCAATGGGAGGCTTTCAGAAGGGAGATTGAGATCATACAAGGGCAACATGTTCCCATAAATGTCAAGAGTGGTTCCAAAAACCACAGGGAACCGTGGATGTCAGGGGATATACGGGAATGGATTAGGAAAAAAAGGAGGGCTTTTGGTAGATACAAAAGGCTAAAGACGGAGGAAGCCCTAGAGGAGTACCAAAAGTGCAGGGGGATACTTAAAAAAGAAATTAGGAGATCAAGGAGGGGCCATGAAATAACACTGGCGAGCAAAATAAAGGAAAATCCGAAGATGTTTTATAAGTATATTAAGGGTAAAAGGATAACTAGGGAAAAAATAGGGCCCATTAGGGACAAAAGTGGCAATCTGTGTGTGGAGCCGGAAGATGTAGGAGGGGTTCTAAATGAATTTTTTGCATCTGTTTTCACTATGGAGAAGGACGATGTAGACAAAGAAATAGGGCGGGGGGACTGTGATATGCTCGAACATATTAACATCGAGAGGGAGGAGGTATTGGCGGTTTTAGCTGGCCTAAAAATGGATAAATCCCCAGGCCCGGATGAAATGTACCCCAGGCTGCTGTGTGAGGCAAAGGAGGAGATTGCGGGGGCTCTAACACATATATTCAGGACCTCTCTGGCCACAGGGGATGTGCCAGAGGACTGGAGAACCGCTAATGTAGTACCATTATTCAAGAAGGGTAGTAGGGAAAAACCGGGGAACTACAGGCCAGTGAGCCTAACATCAGTGGTAGGAAAATTACTGGAAAAAATCCTGAGGGACAAAATTTGTCTCCACTTGGAGAGGCAAGGATTAATCAGGGATAGTCAACATGGCTTTGTCAAGGGAAGATCATGTCTGACTAATTTGATTGAATTTTTTGAGGGGGTGACTAGGTGTGTGGATGAGGGTAACGCAGTGGATGTGGTATACATGGATTTCAGTAAGGCCTTCGATAAAGTCCCGCACAGGAGACTGGTCAAGAAGGTAAGAGCCCATGGAATCCAGGGTGCCTTGGCACATTGGATACAAAACTGGCTTAGTGGCAGAAGGCAGAGGGTGATGGTCGAAGGTTGTTTTTGTGACTGGAAACCTGTGGCCAGTGGGGTACCACAGGGATCGGTGCTGGGTCCCTTGCTGTTTGTGGTCTACATTAATGACTTGGATATGAATGTAAAGGGTATGATCAGTAAATTCGCGGATGATACTAAAATTGGTAGGGTGGTAAATAGCGAGGAGGGTAGCCTCAGTCTGCAGAACGATATAGATGGGTTGGTCAGATGGGCGGAACAGTGGCAAATGGAATTTAACCTGGAAAAGTGCGAGGTGATGCACTTTGGGGGGTCTAACAAGGCAAGGGAATACACAATGAAGGGAAAGACCCTAGGCAAGACGGAGGGTCAGAGGGATCTGGGTGTGCAGGTACACAGATCCCTGAAGGCGGCGGAACAGGTGGATAAGGTGGTAAAAAAGGCATATGGGATACTTGCCTTCATTAGCCGAGGCATAGAATATAAGAGCAAGGAGGTTATGATGGAGCTGTATAAAACACTGGTTAGGCCACAGCTGGAATACTGTGTGCAGTTCTGGTCGCCACACTACAGGAAAGATGTGATCGCGTTAGAGAGGGTGCAGAGGAGGTTCACCAGGATGTTACCAGGGCTGGAGCGCTTCAGCTATGAAGAGAGACTGGGCAGATTGGGTTTGTTTTCCTTGGAGCAGAGGAGGCTGAGGGGGGACATGATTGAGGTGTACAAAATTGTGAGGGGCATAGATAGGATGGATGCTGAGGAGCTTTTCCCCTTAGTAGAGGGGTCAATAACTAGGGGGCATAGATTCAAGGTAAAGGGCGGGAGGTTTAGAGGGGATTTGAGAAAGAACTTTTTCACCCAGAGGGTGGTTGGAGTCTGGAACTCACTGCCTGAAAGGGTTGTGGAGGCAGAAACCCTCACAACATTTAAGAAGCATTTGGATGAGCATTTGAAATGCCATAGCATACAAGGCTACGGGCCAAATGCTGGAATATGGGATTAGATTAGACAGGGCTTGATGGCCGGCATGGACACGATGGGCCGAAGGGCCTCTATCCGTGCTGTATTACTCTATGACTCTATGATTCTATGAGAGTGATTGGGGAGTGTGATTGGTGGAGTGTGATCGGGGTGAGTGTGATTGGGGGAGTGCGATCGGGGTGAGTGTGATAGATGTGAGTGTGATTGGGGGAGTGTGATGTGGGGAGTGCGATCGGGGTGAGTTTGATCAGGGTGAGTGTGATAGGGGGAGTGTGACCAGAGGAGTGTGATCAGCGTGAATGTGATCAGGGGCGTGCGATCGGGGTGAGTGTGATCGGAGTGAGTGTGATCGGGAGGAGTGTGATCGGGGCGACTGTGATCACGGGGAGTGTGATTGGGGGAGTGCGTTCAGGGCGAGTGTGATCAGGGGGAGTGTGATTGGAGAAGTGTGTTCGGGGAGAGTGTGATCGGGGAGAGTGTGATTGGGGTGAGTGTGATCAGGGGGAGTGTGATTGGGGTGAGTGTGATCGGGGGGAGTGTAATCGGTGGAGTGTGATCGGGTGAGTGTGATCGGGGGGAGTGTGATCGGGGGAGTGCGATCGGGTGAGTGTGATCGGGGTGAGTGAGATCGGGGTGTGTGATCAGGGTGAGTGTGATCGGGGTGAGTGAGATCGGGGTGTGTGATTGGGGTGAGTGTGATCAGGCTGAGTGTGATCGGGGTGCGTGAGATCTGGGTGAGTGTGATCGGGGCGTGTGTGATCAGGGGATTGTGATCAGGCTGAGTGTGATCGGGGGGAGTGTGATCGGGGGATTGTGATTGGGGTGAGTGTGATCAGGGGGAGTGTGATCGGGGGAGTGTGATCGGGGGGAGTGTGATCGGGGGAGTGTGATCGGGGGGAGTTTGATCGGGGGAGAGTGATTTGGGGGAGTGAGATCGGGGGGAGTGTGATCGGGGGAGTGTGATGGGGGGATTGTGATTGGGGGATTGCGATCAGGGGAGTGTGATCGGGGGGAGTGTGAGCGGGGATGTGTGATCGGGGGGAGTGTGATCGGGGGGAGTGTGATCGGGGGAGTGTGATCGGGGGAGTGTGATCGGGGAGAGTGTGATCGGGGGAGTTTGATCGGGGGACTGTGATCAGGGGAGTGTGTTCAGTGGGAGTGTGTTCGGGGGGAGTGTGTTCGGGGGGAGTGTGATCGGGGGAGTGTGATCGGGGGGAGTGTGATCGGGCGAGTGTGATCGGGGGGAATGTGATCGGGGGCGTGTGATCGGGGGGAGTGTGATGGGGGAGTATGATCTGGGGGAGTGTGATCGGGGGGAGTGTAATCGGGGGAGTGTGATCGGGGGAGTATGATCTGGGGGAGTATGACTGGGGTGAGTGTGATCGGGGGGGGAGTGATCGGGGGAGTGTGATTGGGGGAGTGTGATCGGGGGGAGTGTGATCGGGGGAGTGTGATCGGGGGAGAGTGATCGGGGGGAGTGTGATTGGGGGAGTATGATCGGGGGAGTGCGATCGGGGGAGTGCGATCGGGGGAGAGTGACCGGGGGAGCATGATTGGGGTGAGTGTGATGGGGGGAGTGGGATCGGGGGCGTGTGATCGGGGGGAGTGTGATCGGGGGAGTGTAATGAGGGTGTGTGATCGGGGTAGTGTGATCGGGGGGAGTGTGATCGGGGGAGTGTGATCGAGGGGAGAGTGATCGGGGGGAGTGTGATCGGGGGGAGTGTGATCAGGGGAGTGTGATCGGGGGAAGTGTGATCGAGGGAGTGTGATCGGGGGGAGAGTGATCGGGGGGAGTGTGATCGGGGGAGTGTGATCGGGAGGAGTGTGATCGGGGGAGTGTGATCGGGGAGAGTGTGATCGGGGTTGTGTGATCGGGGGAGTGTGTTCGGGGGAGTGTGATCGGGGGGAGTGTGATCAGGGGAGTGTGGTCGGGGGGTGTGTGATCGGGGGAGTGTGATCGGGTGAGTGTGATCAGGGGAGTGTGATCGGGGGTAGTGTGATCGGGGGTAGTGTGATCGGGGGAGTGTGATCGGGGGCGTGTGATCGGGGGTAGTGTGATCGGGGGAGTGTGATCGGCGGGAGTGTGATTGGGGGGAGTGTGACCGGGGGTTTTGATCGGGGGAGTGTGATCTTGGGGAATGTGATCGGGGGGAGTGTGATCGGGGGGAGTGTGATCGGGAGGAGTGTGATGGGGGGAGTGTGATCGGGGCAAATGTGATGGGGGGACTGTGATCGGGGGAGTGATATCGGGGGAGTATGATCTGGGGGAGTATGATTGGGGTGAGTGTGATCGGGGGGGGTGTGATCGGGGGGAGTGTGATTGGGGGAGTGTGATCGGGGGGTGTGTGATTGGGGGAGTGTGATCGGGGGAGTGTGATCGGGGGAGAGTGATCGGGGGCAGTGTGATCGGGGGAGTGTGATCGGGGGAGTGTGATCGGGGGAGAGTGATCGGGGGAGTGTGATTGGGATGATTGTGATTGGGGGTGTGATCGGGGAGAGTGTGATCGGTGGGAGTGTGATCGGGGGAGTGTGATTGGGGGAGTGTGTTCGGGGGGAGTGTGATCGGGGGGAGTGTGATCGGGGGAGTGTGATCGTGGGGAGTGTGATCGGGCGAGTGTGATCGGGGGGAGTTTCATCGGGGGAGTGTGATCGGGGAGAGTGTGACCGGGGGAGTGTGATCGGGGGGAGTGTGATCGGGGGGAGTGTGATCAGGGGAGTGTGATCGGGGAGTGTGATCGGGGGAGTGTGATCGGGTGAGTGTGATCAGGGGAGTGTGATCGGGGGGAGTGAGATCGGGGGGAGTGTGATCGGGGGAGTGTGATCAGTGAGAGTGAGATCAGGGGAGAGTGATTGGGGAGTGTGATTGGGGGAGTGTGATCGGGGTGAGTGTGATTGGGGGAGTGCGACCGGGTGAGTGTGATCGATGTGAGTGTGATTGGGGGAGTGTGATGTGGGGAGTGCGATCGGGCTGTGTTTGATCGGGGTGAGTGTGATAGGGGGAGTGTGACCAGAGGAGTGTGATCAGCGTGAGTGTGATCAGGGGAGTGTGATCGGGGATAGTGTGATTGGGGGAGTGCGTTCAGGGCGAGTGTGATCAGGGGGAGTGTGATTGGAGAAGTGTGTTCGGGGAGAGTGTGATCGGGGAGAGTGTGATTGGGGTGAGTGTGATCGGGGGGAGTGTAATCGGGGGAGTGTGATCGGGGGAGTGTGATCGGGGTGAGTGTGATCGGGGGAGTGTGATCGGGGGAGTGTGATCGAGCAGGAGTGTGATTGGGGGAGTGTGATCGGGGTGATCGGAGTGAGTGTGATCGGGGGAGTGTGAACAGGGTGAGTGTGATCGAGGCGAGTGTGATCAGGGGGAGAGTGATTGGGGGAGTGTGTTCGGGGTGAGTGTGATCGGGGAGAGTGTGATTGGGGTGAGTGTGATCGGGGCGAGTGTGATCAGGGGATTGTGATCAGGGTGAGTGTGATCGGGGTGAGTGTGATCGGGGGAGTGTGATCGGGGGAGTGTGATTCGGGTGAGTGTGTTCGGGGTGAGTGTGATCGGGGAGTGTGTGATTGGAGTGAGTGGTATTGGGGGGAGTGTGATTGGTGGAGTGTGATCGGGGGGGTGTGATCGGGGTGAGTGTGATCGGGCGAATGTGATCGGGGGAGTGTGATCCGGGGGAGTGTGATCGGGGTGAGTGTGATCAGGGTGAGTGTGATCGGGGTGAGTGAGATCGGGGTGTGTGATTGGGGTGAGTGTGATCAGGGTGAGTGTGATCGGGGTGCGTGTGATCTGGGTGAGTGTGATCGGGGCGAGTGTTATCAGGGGATTATGATCGGGGTGAGTGTGATCGGGGGGAGTGTGATCGGGGGAGTGTGATCGGGGGGAGTTTGATCGGGGGAGAGTGATTTGGGGGAGTGAGATCGGGGGGAGTGTGATCGGGGGAGTGTGATGGGGGGATTGTGATTGGGGGAGTGTGATCAGGGGAGTGTGATCGGGGGGAGTGTGAGCGGGGAAGTATGATCGGGGGGAGTGTGATCGGGGGGAGTGTGATCGGGGGAGTGTGATCGGGGGAGTGTGATCGGGGGAGTGTGATCGGGGAGAGTGTGATCGGGGGGAGTTTGATCGGGGGACTGTGATCGGGGGAGTGTGTTCAGGGGGAGTGTGTTCGGGGGGAGTGTGATTGGGGGAGTGTGATCGGGGGGAGTGTGATCGGGTGAGTGTGATCGGGGGAGAGTGATCGGGGGGAGTGTGATTGGGGGAGTATGATCGGGGGAGTGTGATCGGGGGAGGGTGATCGGGGGAGTGTGATTGGGGTGAGTGTGATCGGGGGGGTGATTGGGGGGAGTGTGATCGGGGGAGCATGATTGGGGTGAGTGTGATCGGGGGGAGTGTGATTGGGGGCGTGTGATCAGGGGGAGTGTGATCAGGGGCGTGTGATCGGGGGGAGTGTGATCGGGGGAGTGTAATGGGGGGAGTGTGATCGGGGTAGTGTGATCGGGGGGAGTGTGATCGGGGGAGTGTGATCGAGGGGAGAGTGATCGGGGGGAGTGTGATCAGGGGGAGTGTGATCAGGGGAGTGTGATCGGGGGAAGTGTGATCGGGGGAGTGTGATCGGGGGAGTGTGATCGGGGGGCGTGTGATCGGGGGAGTGTGATCGGGAGGAGTGTGATCGGGGGAGTGTGATCGGGGAGAGTGTGATGGGGGGACTGTGATCGGGGGAGTGATATCGGGGGAGTATGATCTGGGGGAGTATGATTGGTGTGAGTGTGATCGGGGGGGTGTGATCGGGGGGAGTGTGATTGGGAGAGTGTGATCCGGGGGGGTGTGATTGGGGGAGTGTGATCGGGAGGAGTGTGATCCGGGGGGGTGTGATTGGGGGAGTGTGATGGGGGGACTGTGATCGGGGGAGTGATATCGGGGGAGTATGATCTGGGGGAGTATGATTGGGGTGAGTGTGATCGGGGGGGTGTGATCGGGGGGAGTGTGATTGGTGGAGTGTGATCGGGGGAGTGCGATTGGGGGAGTGTGCTCGGGGGAGTGTGATCGGAGGAGTGTGATCGGGGGAGTGTGATTGGGGGAGTGTGATGGGGGAGTGTGATCGAGGGAGTGTGATCGAGGGAGTCTGATCGGGGGAGTGTGATCGGGGGAGTGTGATCGGGGGAAGTGTGATTGGGGGAGTGTGATCGCTGCGAGTGTGATCGGGGGGACTGTGATCGGGGGAGTGTGATCGGGGGAGTGTGGTTGGGCGGAGTGTGATCGAATGAGTGTGATTGGGGGAGTGAGATCGGGGGGAGTGTGATCGGGGGGAGTGTGATCGGGGGGAGTGTGATCGGGGGAGTGTAATCGCGGGGACTGTGATCGGGGGGAGTGTGATCGGGGGAGTGTGATCGGGAGGAGTGTGATCGGGGGAGTGTGATCGGGGAGAGTGTGATGGGGGGACTGTGATCGGGGGAGTGATATCGGGGGAGTATGATCTGGGGGAGTATGATTGGTGTGAGTGTGATCGGGGGGGTGTGATCGGGGGGAGTGTGATTGGGAGAGTGTGATCCGGGGGGGTGTGATTGGGGGAGTGTGATCGGGAGGAGTGTGATCCGGGGGGGTGTGATTGGGGGAGTGTGATGGGGGGACTGTGATCGGGGGAGTGATATCGGGGGAGTATGATCTGGGGGAGTATGATTGGGGTGAGTGTGATCGGGGGGGTGTGATCGGGGGGAGTGTGATTGGTGGAGTGTGATCGGGGGAGTGCGATTGGGGGAGTGTGCTCGGGGGAGTGTGATCGGAGGAGTGTGATCGGGGGAGTGTGATTGGGGGAGTGTGATGGGGGAGTGTGATCGAGGGAGTGTGATCGAGGGAGTCTGATCGGGGGAGTATGATCGGGGGAGTGTGATCGGGGGAAGTGTGATTGGGGGAGTGTGATCGCTGCGAGTGTGATCGGGGGGACTGTGATCGGGGGAGTGTGATCGGGGGAGTGTGGTTGGGGGGAGTGTGATCGAATGAGTGTGATTGGGGGAGTGAGATCGGGGGGAGTGTGATCGGGGGGAGTGTGATCGGGGGGAGTGTGATCGGGGGAGTGTAATCGCGGGGACTGTGATTGGGGGGAGTGTGATCGGGGGAGTGTGATCGGGGTGAGTTTGATCGCGGTGAGTGTGATCCGGGGGAGTGTGATCGGGGGGAATGTGTTCGGGGGAGTGTGATCGGGGGAGTGTGATCGGGGAAGTGTGACCAGGTGGTGTGTGATCGGGGGAGTGCGATCGGGTCGTGTGTGATCGGGGGGAGTGTGATCTGGGGAGTGTGATCGGGGGTTTGTGATCGGGGGAGTGTGATCGGGGGAGTGTCATCTGGGGGAGTGTGATCAGGGGAGTATGATCGGGGGACTGTGATAGGGGGAGTGTGATCGGCTGGTGTGTGATCAGGGGGAGTGTGATCGGGGGAGTGTGATCGGGGGGCTTGTGATCGGGGGAGTGTGATCGGGGGAGTGTGATCGGGGGAGTGTGATCGGGGGGAGTGTCATCGGGGGAGTGTGATCGGGGGGACTGTGATCGGGGGAGTGTGATCGGGGGGAGTGGCATCGGGGGGAGTGTGATCGGGGGAGTGTGATCGGGGGAGTGTGATCAGGGGAGTGTGATCGGGGGAGTGTGGTAGTGGGGAGTGTGATCGGGGGGAGTGTCATCGGGGGACTGTGATCGGGGGAGTGTGATCGGTGGGAGTGTGATTGGGGGAGTGTGATCTGGGGGAGTGTGATTGAGGGGAGTGTGATTGGGGGAGTGTGATCGGGGGAGTGTGATTTGGGTGATTGTGATCGGGTGGTTGTGTGATCGGGCGGAGTGAGACCGGGGGGAGTGAGATCGGGGTAGTATGATCGGAGGGAGTATGATCGGGGAAGTGTGATCGGGGGGAGTGTGATCGGGGGGAGTGTGATCGGGGGGCGTGTGATCGGGGGGAGTGTGATCGGGGGGCGTGTGATCGGGGGGCGTGTGATCGGGGGGCGTGTGATCGGGGGGAGTGTGATCGGGTGAATGTGATCGGGGGAATGTGATCGGGGGAGTGTGATCGGGGGAGTGTGATTTGGGGGAGTGTGATCGGGGGGAGTGTGATCGGGGGGAGTGTGATCGGGGGGAGTGTGATCGGGGGGAGTGTGATCGGCGGGAGTGCGATCGGGGGGAATGTGATCGTGGGAGTGTGATCGCGGAGTGTGATCGGGGAGAGTGTGATCGGGGGAGTGTGATCTGGAGGAGTGTGATCGAGGGGAGTGTGATCGAGGGGAGTGTGATCGGGGGGAGTGTGATCGGGGGAGTGTGAACGGGGGAGTGTGATCGGGGAGAGTGTGATCGGGGGGAGTGTGATCGGGGGGAGTGTGATCGGGGGGAATGTGATCGGGGGAAGCGTGATCGGGGGAGTGTGATCAGGGCAGTGTGCTCGGGGGGAGAGTGATCGGGGGAGTGTGATCTGGAGGAGTGTGATCGGGGGAGTGTGATCGAGGGGAGTGTGATCGGGGGGAGTGTGATCAGGGGAGTGTGATCGGGGGAGTGTGATCGGGGGAGTGTGATCGGGGGAGGGTGATCGGGTGAGTATGATCGGGGGAGTGTGATCGGGGTGTGTGTGATCGGGGGGATTGTGATCGGGGGAGTGCGATCGGAGGGAGTGTGATCGGGGGAGTGTGATCGGGGGGAGTGTGATCGGGGGGAGTGTGATCAGGGGAGTGTGATCTGGGGTAGTGTGATTGAGGGGAGTGTGATCGGGGGAGTTTGATCGGGGGAGTGTGTTTGGGGTGAGTGTGATCGGGGTGAGTGTGATCGGTCGGAGTGAGATCGGGGGGAGTGAGATCGGGGAAGTGTGATCGGGGGGAGTGTGATAGGGGGAGTGTGATCGGGGGAGTGTGATTGGGGGGAGTGTGATCGGGGGAGTATGATTGGGGTGAGTGTGATCGGGGGGGTGTGATCGGTGGGAGTGTGAGCGGGGGAGTGTGATCGGGGGAGTGTGATCGGGGGATTGTGATTGGGGGAGTGTGATCAGGGGGAGTGTGATCGGGCGAGTGTAATCGGGGGAGTGTGATCGGGGGGAGTATGATCGGGGGAGTGTGATTGGGGTGAGTGTGATCGGGGTGAGTGTGATCGGGGGCGTGTGATCGGGAGGAGTGTGATCATGGGAGTGTGATTGGGGGGTGTGTGATCGGGGGAGTGTGATTTGGGGGAGTGAGATCGGGGGGAGTGTGATCGGGGGAGTGTGATCGGGGGTGTGTAATCGGGGGGAGTGTGATGGGGGGAGTGTGATCGGGGGAGTGTGGTCGGGGGAGTGTGATCGGGGGGAGTGTGATCACGGGGAGTGTGATTGGGAGGAGTGTGATTGGGGGAGTGTGATCTGGGGAATGTGATCGTGGGGATTGTGATCGGGGGAGTGTGATCGGGGGGAGTGTGATCGGGGTAGTGTGAGCGGGGGGAGTGTGATCGGGGGAGTGTGATCGGGGAAGTGTGATCGGGGGAGTGTGATCGGGGGAGTGTGATCGGGAGAGTTTGATCGGGGGAGAGTGATCGGGGGAGTGTGATCGGGGTGAGTGTGATCGGGTGTGAGTAATTGGGGGAGTGTGATCGGGGGAGTGTGAACGGGGGAGTGTGATCGGGGGAGTGTGATTGGGAGAGTGTGATCGGGGGAGTGTGATTGGGTGAGTGAGATCAAGGTGGAGTTTGATCATCGGTGAGTGTGATTGGGGGAGTGTGATCAGTGCGAGTGTGATCGGGTGAGTGTGATCGGGGAGTGTGATCTGGGGGAGTGTGATCGGCGGAGTGTGATCGGGGGGAGTGTGATCGGGGGGAGTGTGATCGGGGCGAGTGTGATTGCGGGAGTGTGATCGGTGAAGTGTGATCGGGGGGAATGTGATCGGGGGAGTGTGATTGGGGGAGTGTGATTGGGGAGTGTGATTGGGGGAGTGTGATCGGGGAGAGTGTGATTGGGGTGAGTGCGATCGGGGCGAGTGTGATCAGGGATTTGTGATCAGGGTGAGTGTGATTGGGGGGAGTGTGATCAGGGGAGTGTGATCGGGGGGAGTGTGATCGGGGGAGTGTGATCGGGGGGAGTGTGATCGGGGGAGTGTGATCGGGGTGAGTGTGATCGGGGGGGTGTGATCGGGGGGAGTGTGATCGGGGGAGTGTGATCGGGGGAGTGTGATCGGGGGAGTGTGATTGGGGGAGTGTGATTGGGGAGTGTGATTGGGGGAGTGTGATCGGGGTGAGTGTGATCGGTGCGAGTGTGATCGGGGGAGTGTGATCGGGTGAGTCTGATCGGGGAGAGTGTGATTGGGGTGAGTGCGATCGGGGCGAGTGTGATCAGGGATTTGTGATCAGGGTGAGTGTGATTAGGGGGAGTGTGATCAGGGGAGTGTGATCGGGGGGAGTGTGATCGGGGGAGTGTGATCGGGGGGAGTGTGATCGGGGGAGTGTGATCGGGGGATTGTGATTGGGGGAGTGTGATCAGGGGGAGTGTGATCGGGCGAGTGTAATCGGGGGAGTGTGATCGGGGGGAGTATGATCGGGGGAGTGTGATTGGGGTGAGTGTGATCGGGGCGGTGTGATCGGGGGGGCGCGTGATCGGGGGAGTATGATTGGGGTGAGTGTGATCGGGGTGAGTGTGATCGGGGGCGTGTGATCGGGGGCGTGTGATCGGGAGGAGTGTGATCATGGGAGTGTGATTGGGGAGTGGGTGATCGGGGGAGTGTGATTGGGGGAGTGAGATCGGGGGGAGTGTGATCGGGGGAGTGTGATCGGGGGAGTGTAATCGGGGGGAGTGTGATGGGGGGAGTGTGATCGGGGGAGTGTGGTCGGGGGAGTGTGATAGGGGGGAGAGTGATCATGGGGAGTGTGATTGGGAGGAGTGTGATTGGGGGAGTGTGATCTGGGGAATGTGATCGTGGGGATTGTGATCGGGGGAGTGTGATCGGGGGGAGTGTGATCGGGGGAGTGTGAGCGGGGGGAGTGTGATCGGGGGAGTGTGATCGGGGAAGTGTGATCGGGGGAGTGTGATCGGGGGAGTGTGATCGGGAGAGTTTGATCGGGGGAGAGTGATCGGGGGAGTGTGATCGGGGTGAGTGTGATCGGGTGTGTGTGATTGGGGGAGTGTGATCGGGGGAGTGTGAACGGGGGAGTGTGATCGGGGGAGTGTGATTGGGAGAGTGTGATCGGGGGAGTGTGATTGGGTGAGTGAGATCAAGGTGGAGTGTGATCGGGTGTGTGTGATTGGGGGAGTGTGATCGGGGGAGTGTGAACGGGGGAGTGTGATCGGGGGAGTGTGATTGGGAGAGTGTGATCAGTGCGAGTGTGATCGGGGGAGTGTGATCGGGGAGTGTGATCGGGGGGAGTGTGATCGGGGGAGTGTGATCGGGGGGAGTGTGATCGGGGGGAGTGTGATCGGGGGGAGTGTGATCGGAGCGAGTGTGATCGGGGGAGTGTGCTCGGGTGAGTCTGATCGGGGAGAGTGTGATTGGGGTGAGTGCGATCGGGGCGAGTGTGATCAGGGATTTGTGATCAGGGTGAGTGTGATTGGGGGGAGTGTGATCAGGGGAGTGTGATTGGGGGAGTGTGATTGGGGTGAGTGTGATCTGGGCGATTGTGATCAGGGGGAGTGAGTTTGGGGGAATGTGTTCGGGGTGAGTGTGATCGGGGAGAGTGTGATTGGGGTGAATGTGATCGGGGCGAGTGTGATCAGGGATTTGTGATCAAGGTGAGTGTGATCGGGGGGAGTGAGATCGGGGGAGTGTGATCGGGGGAGTGTGATTGGGGTGAGTGTGATCGGGGCGAGTGTGATCAGGGGGAGTGTGATTGGGGGAGTGTGTTCGGGGTGAGTGTGATCGGGGAGAGTGTGATTGGAGTGAGTGTGATCGGGGGGATTGTGATCGGGGGCGTGTGATCGGGGGTTTGTGATCGGCTGAGTGTGTTCGGGCGAATGTGATCGGGGGAGTGTGATCCGGAGGAGTGTGATCGGGGTGAGTGTCATCGGGGTGAGAGTGATCGGGGTGAGTGTGAACAGGATGAGTGTGATCGGGGTGAGTGTGATCTGGGTGAGTGTGATCGGGGCGAGTGTGATCAGGGGATTGTGATCAGGGTGAGTGTGATCGGGCGGAGTGTGATCGGGGGATTGTGATCGGGGGATTGTGATTGTGGTGAGTGTGATCAGGGGGAGTGTGATCAGGGGAGTGTGACCGGGGGGAGTGTGATCGGTGGAGTGTGATCGGGGGGAGTTTGATCGGGGGAGTGTGATTGGGGGAGTGAGATCGGGGGGAGTGTGATCGGGGGAGTGTGATTGGGGGGATTGTGATCGGGGGAGTGTGATCAGGGGAGTGTGATCGGGGGGAGTGTGATCGGGGGAGTGTGATCGGGGGAGTGTGATCGGGGGGAGTGTGATCGGGGGGAGTGTGATCGGGGGGAGTGTGTTCGGGGGGAGTGTGATCGGGGGAGTGTGATCGGGGGGAGTTTCATCGGGGGAGTGTGATCGGGGGGAGTGTGATCGGGGGAATGTGATCGGGGGGAGTGTGATCGGGGGAGTGTGATAGGGGGAGTGTGATAGGGGGAGTGTGATCGGGGCAGTGGGATCGGGGGGAGTGTGATCGGGGGAGTGTGATCGGGGTGAGTGTGAGCCGGGGGGTGTGATCGAGGGGAGTGTTATCGGGGTGAGTGTGATCAGGGGTGTGTGATCGGGGGAGTGTGATTGGGGGAGTGTGATCGGGGGAGTGTGATCGGGGGAGTGTGATTGGGGGAGTGTGATCGAGGGAGTGTGAACGGGAGAGTGTGATCGGGGTGAGTGCGATTGGGGGAGTGTGATCGGGCAAGTGTGATCGGGGGGAGTGTGATCGGGGGAGTGTGATCGGGGGAGTTTGATTGGGGGAGTGTGATTGGTGGATTGTGATCTGTGCGAGTGTGATTGGGAGAGTGTGAACGGGAGAGTGTGATCGGGGTGAGTGCGATTGGGGGAGTGTGATCGGGCAAGTGTGATCGGGGGGAGTGTGATCGGGGGAGTGTGATCGGGGGAGTGTGATCGGGGGAGTTTGATTGGGGGAGTGTGATTGGTGGATTGTGATCTGTGCGAGTGTGATTGGGAGAGTTTGATCGGGGGATTGTGATTGGGGGAGTGTGATCGGGGGAGTGTGATCGGGGGAGTGTGATTGGAGTAGTGTGATCGGGGGAGTGTGACTGGGGGAGTGTGATGGGGGAGTGTGATCGAGGGAGTGTGATCGGGGGAGTGTGAGCGGGGGAGTGTGATTGGCGGAGTGTGATCGGGGGAGTGTGATCGGAGGAGTGTGATCGGGGGAGTGTGATTGGGGGAGTGTGATCGAGGGAGTCTGATCGGGGGAGTGTGATCGGGGGAGTGTGATCGGGGGAAGTGTGATCGGGGGAGTGTGATCGCTGCGAGTGTGATCGGGGGGACTGTGATCGGGGGAGTGTGATCGGGGGAGTGTGATTGGGGGGAGTGTGATCGAATGAGTGTGATTGGGGGAGTGAGATCGGGGGGAGTGTGATCGGGGGGAGTGTGATCGGGGGGAGTGTGATCGGGGGAGTGTAATCGCGGGGACTGTGATTGGGGGGAGTGTGATCGGGGGAGTGTGATCGGGGTGAGTTTGATCGCGGTGAGTGTGATCCGTGGGAGTGTGATCGGGGGGAGTGTGTTCGGGGGAGTGTGATCGGGGGAGTGTGATCGGGGAAGTGTGACCAGGTGGTGTGTGATCGGGGGAGTGCGATCGGGTCGTGTGTGATCGGGGGGAGTGTGATCTGGGGAGTGTGATCGGGGGTTAGTGATCGGGGGAGTGTGATCGGGGGAGTGTCATCTGGGGGAGTGTGATCAGGGGAGTGTGATCGGTGTGACTGTGATAGGGGGAGTGTGATCGGCTGGTGTGTGATCAGGGGGAGTGTGATCAGGGGAGTGTGATCGGGGGGCTTGTGATCGGGGGAGTGTGATCGGGGGAGTGTGATCGGGGGAGTGTCAGTGGGGGGAGTGTCATCGGGGGAGTGTGATCGGGGTCACTGTGATCGGGGGAGTGTGATCGGGGGGAGTGGCATCGGGGGGAGTGTGATCGGGGGAGTGTGATCGGGGGAGTGTGATCAGGGGAGTGTGATCGGGGGAGTGTGGTAGTGGGGAGTGTGATCGGGGGGAGTGTGATCGGGGGAGTGTGATCGGGGGAGTGTGATCTGGGGGAGTGTGATTGAGGGGAGTGTGATTGGGGGAGTGTGATCGGGGGAGTGTGATTGGGGTGATTGTGATCGGGGGGTTGTGTGATCGGGCTAAGTGAATCCGGGGGGAGTGAGATCGGGGTAGTATGATCGGAGGGAGTATGATCGGGGGAGTGTGATCGGGGGGAGTGTGATCGGGGTGAGTGTGATCGGGGGAATGTGATCGGGGGAGTGTGATCGGGGGAGTGTGATTTAGGGGAGTGTGATCGGGGGGAGTGTGATCGGGGGGAGTGTGATCGGGGGGAGTGCGATCGGGGGGAATGTGATCGTGGGAGTGTGATCGCGGAGTGTGATCGGGGCGAGTGTGATCGGGGGATTGTGATAGGGGGAGTGTGATCGGGGGGAGTGTGATCGGGGGAGTGTGATCGGGGGAGTGTGATCGGGGAGAGTGTGATGGGGGGAGTGTGATCGGGGGGAGTGTGATCAGGGCAGTGTGATCGGGGGGATTGTGATCGGGGGAGTGTGATCTGGAGGAGTGTGATCGGGGGAGTGTGATCGAGGGGAGTGTGATCGGGGGGAGTGTGATCAGGGGAGTGTGATCGGGGGAGTGTGATCGGGGGAGTGTGATCGGGGGAGGGTGCTCGGGTGAGTATGATCGGGGGAGTGTGATCGGGGTGTGTGTGATCGGGGGGATTGTGATCGGGGGAGTGCGATCGGAGGGAGTGTGATCGGGGGAGTGTGATCGGGGGGAGTGTGATCGGGGGGAGTGTGATCAGGGGAGTGTGATCAGGGGGAGTGTGATCGGGGGGAGTGTGATCGGGGGGAGTGTGATCGGGGGGAGTGTGATCGGGGTGAATGTGATCGGGGGAATGTGATCGGGGGGAGTGTGATCGGGGGAGTGTGATTTGGGGGAGTGTGAACGGGGGGAGTGTGAACGGGGGGAGTGTGATCGGGGGGAGTGTGATCGGGGGGAGTGTGATCGGGGGGAATGTGATCGTGGGAGTGTGATCGGGGAGTGTGATCGGGGGGAGTGTGATCGGGGGATTGTGATAGTGGGAGTGTGATCGGGGAAGTGTGATCGGGGCAGTGTGATCAGGGGAGTGTGATCGGGGGAGTGAGGTCGTGGGGAGTGTGATCGGGGGGAGTGTGATCGGGGGATTGTGATCGGGGAAGTGTGATCGGGGGGAGTGTGATCGGGGGAGTGGGATCAGGGGGAGTGTGATCGGGGGGAGTGTGATCGGGGGGAGTGTGATCGGGGGGAGTGTGATCGGGGTGAGTGTGATCGGGGGAATGTGATCGCGGGGAGTGTGATCGGGGGAGTGTGATTTGGGGGAGTGTGATGGGGGGAGTGTGATCGGGGGGAGTGTGATCGGGGGGAGTGTGATCGGGTGGGAATGTGATCGTGGGAGTGTGATCGGGGAGTGTGATCGGGGGGAGTGTGATCGGGGGATTGTGATAGTGGGAGTGTGATCGGGGGAAGTGTGATTGGGGGAGTGTGATAAGGGGAGTGTGATCGGGGGAGAGAGGTCGTGGGGATGTGATCGGGGGGAGTGTGATCGGGGGAGTGTGATTGGGGGGAGTGTGATCGAATGAGTGTGATTGGGGGAGTGAGATCGGGGGGAGTGTGATCGGGGGGAGTGTGATCGGGGGGAGTGTGATCGGGGGGAGTGTGATCGGGGGGAGTGTGATCGGGGGAGTGTAATCGCGGGGACTGTGATTGGGGGGAGTGTGATCGGGGGAGTGTGATCGGGGTGAGTTTGATCGCGGTGAGTGTGATCCGTGGGAGTGTGATCGGGGGGAGTGTGTTCGGGGGAGTGTGATCGGGGGAGTGTGATCGGGGAAGTGTGACCAGGTGGTGTGTGATCGGGGGAGTGCGATCGGGTCGTGTGTGATCGGGGGGAGTGTGATCTGGGGAGTGTGATCGGGGGTTAGTGATCGGGGGAGTGTGATCGGGGGAGTGTCATCTGGGGGAGTGTGATCAGGGGAGTGTGATCGGTGTGACTGTGATAGGGGGAGTGTGATCGGCTGGTGTGTGATCAGGGGGAGTGTGATCAGGGGAGTGTGATCGGGGGGCTTGTGATCGGGGGAGTGTGATCGGGGGAGTGTCAGTGGGGGGAGTGTCATCGGGGGAGTGTGATCGGGGGCACTGTGATCGGGGGAGTGTGATCGGGGGGAGTGGCATCGGGGGGAGTGTGATCGGGGGAGTGTGATCGGTGGTGTGTGATCAGGGGAGTGTGATCGGGGGAGTGTGGTAGTGGGGAGTGTGATCGGGGGGAGTGTGATCGGGGGAGTGTGATCGGGGGAGTGTCATCAGGGGGAGTGTGATCGGGGGAGTGTGATCTGGGGGAGTGTGATTGAGGGGAGCGTGATTGGGGGAGTGTGATCGGGGGAGTGTGATTGGGGTGATTGTGATCGGGGGGTTGTGTGATCGGGCGGAGTGAGACCGGGGGGAGTGAGATCGGGGTAGTATGATCGGAGGGAGTATGATCGGGGGAGTGTGATCGGGGGGAGTGTGATCGGGGGGAGTGTGATCGGGGGGCATGTGATCGGGGGGAGTGTGATCGGGGTGAGTGTGATCGGGGGAATGTGATCGGGGGAGTGTGATCGGGGGAGTGTGAATTAGGGGAGTGTGATCGGGGGGAGTGTGATCGGGGGGAGTGTGATCGGGGGGAGTGCGATCGGGGGGAATGTGATCGTGGGAGTGTGATCGCGGAGTGTGATCGGGGCAAGTGTGATCGGGGGATTGTGATAGGGGGAGTGTGATCGGGGGGAGTGTGATCGGGGGAGTGTGATCGGGGGAGTGTGATCGGGGAGAGTGTGATCGGGGGGAGTGTGATCGGGGGGAGTGTGATCGGGGGGAATGTGATCGGGGGAAGCGTGATCGGGAGAGTGTGATCAGGGCAGTGTGATCGGGGGGATTGTGATCGGGGGAGTGTGATCTGGAGGAGTGTGATCGGGGGAGTGTGATCGAGGGGAGTGTGATCGGGGGGAGTGTGATCGGGGGAGTGTGATCGGGGGAGTGTGATCGGGGGAGGGTGCTCGGGTGAGTATGATCGGGGGAGTGTGATCGGGGTGTGTGTGATCGGGGGGGATTGTGATCGGGGGAGTGCGATCGGAGGGAGTGTGATCGGGGGAGTGTGATCGGGGGGAGTGTGATCGGGGGGAGTGTGATCAGGGGAGTGTGATCTGGGGTAGTGTGATTGAGGGGAGTGTGATCGGGGGAGTTTGATCGGGGGAGTGTGTTTGGGGTGATTGTGATCGGGGGTATGTGCGATCGGGCGGAGTGAGATCGGGGCGAGTGAGATCGGGGAAGTGTGATCGGGGGGAGTGTGAACGGGGGAGTGTGATCAGGGGGAGTGTGATCGGGGGGAGTGTGATCGGGGGGAGTGTGATCGGGGGGAGTGTGATCGGGGTGAGTGTGATCGGGGGAATGTGATCGGGGGGAGTGTGATCGGGGGAGTGTGATTTGGGGGAGTGTGAACGGGGGGAGTGTGATCGGGGGGAGTGTGATCGGGGGGAGTGTGATCGGGGGGAGTGTGATCGGGGGGAGTGTGATCGGGGGGAGTGTGATCGTGGGAGTGTGATCGGGGAGTGTGATCGGGGGGAGTGTGATCGGGGGGAGTGTGATCGGGGGGAATGTGATCGTGGGAGTGTGATCGGGGAGTGTGATCGGGGGGAGTGTGATCGGGGGATTGTGATAGTGGGAGTGTGATCGGGGAAGTGTGATCGGGGGAGTGTGATCAGGGGAGTGTGATCGGGGGAGTGAGGTCGTGGGGAGTGTGATCGGGGGGAGTGTGATCGGGGGATTGTGATCGGGGAAGTGTGATCGGGGGGAGTGTGATCGGGGGAGTGTGATCAGGGGGAGTGTGATCGGGGGGAGTGTGATCGGGGGGAGTGTGATCGGGGGGAGTGTGATCGGGGTGAGTGTGATCGGGGGAATGTGATCGCGGGGAGTGTGATCGGGGGAGTGTGATTTGGGGGAGTGTGATCGGGGGGAGGGTGATCGGGGGGAGTGTGATCGGGGGGAGTGTGATCGGGTGGGAATGTGATCGTGGGAGTGTGATCGGGGAGTGTGATCGGGGGGAGTGTGATTGGGGGAGTGTGATAAGGGGAGTGTGATCGGGGGGAGTGAGGTCGTGGGGATGTGATCGGGGGGAGTGTGATCGGGGGATTGTGATCAGGGGAGTGTGATCGGGGGGAGTGTGATCGGGGGAGTGTGATCTTGGGGAGTGTGATTGAGGGGAGTGAGATCGGGGGAGTGTGATCGGGGGGAGTGTGATCGGGGGAATGTGATCGGGGGGAGTGTGATCGGGGGAGTGTGATCGGGGGGAGTGTGATCGGGGGAGTGTGATCGGGGGGAGTGTGATCGGGGGAGTGTGATCGGGGGGAGTGTGATCGGGGGAGTGTGATCGGGGGGAGTGTGATCGGGGGGAGTGTGATCGGGGGAGTGTGATCGGGGGGAGTGTGATCGGGGGAGTGTGATCGGGGGGAGTGTGATCGGGGGAGTGTGATCTTGGGGAGTGTGATCGGGGGAGTGTGATCGGGGGAGTGTGATTGGGGGGAGTGTGATCGGGGGGGAGTGTGATCGGGGGGAGTGTGATCGGGGGAGTGAGATCGGGGAAGTGTGAGCAGGGGGGGTGTGATCGGGGGGAGTGTCATCGGGGAGAGTGTCATCGGGGGGAGTGTGATCGGGGGAGTGTGATCGGGGGGAGCGTGATCGGGGGGAGCGTGATCGGGGGATTGTGATTTGGGGGAGTGTGATCGCGGGGAGTGTGATCGGGGGGAGTGTGATCGGGGGGGAGTGTGAATGGGGGGAATGTGATCATGGGAGTGTGATCGGGGAGTGTGATCGGGGGGAGTGTTATCGGGGGAGTGTGTTCGGGGGAGTGTGATCGGGGAGAGTGTGATCGGGGGTGTGTGATCGGGGTGAGTGTGATCGGGGGAATGTGATCGGGGGAGTGTCATCGGGGGAGTGTGATTTCGGGGAGTGTGATCGGGGGAGTGTGATCGGGTGGAGTGTGATCGGTGGGAGTGTGATCGGGAGAGTGTGATTTGGGGGAGTGAGATCGGGGTTAGTGTGATTGGGGGAGTGTGATCGGGGGAGTGTGATCGGTGGGAGTATGATCGGGGGACTGTGTTCGGGGTAGTTTCATTGGGGGAGTGTGATCAGGGGGAGTGTGATCGGGGGAGTGTGATCGGGGGGAGTGTGATGGGGGGAGTGTGATCGGGGGGAGTGTGATCGGGGCAGTGTGATCGGGGGGGGGTGATCGGGGATTGTGATCGGGGGGAGTGTGATCGGGGGAGTGTGATCGAGGGGAGTGTGATCGGTGGGAGTGTGATCAGGGGAGTGTGATCGGGGCAGTGTGATCAGGGGAGTGTGATTGGGGGAGTGTGATCAGGTGAGTATGATCGGGGGAGAGTGATCGGGGTGTTTGTGATCGGGGGGATTGTAATCGGGGGAGTGCGATCGGAGGGAGTGTGATCGGGGGAGTGTGATCGGGGGGAGTGTGATCGGGGGGAGTGTGATCGGGCAAGTGTGATCTGGGGGAGTGTGATTGAGGGGAGTGTGATCGGGGGAGTGTGATCGGGGGAGTGTGATTGGGGTGATTGTGATCGGGGGGGGTGTGATCGGGGTGAGTGTGATCGAGGGGAGTGAGATCGGGGAAGTGTGATCGGGGGGAATGTGATCGGGGGAGTGTGATCGGGGGGAGTGTGATCGGGGGGAGTGTGATCGGGGGGAGTGTGATCGGGGGGAGTGTGATCGGGGAATTGTGATCTGGGGGAGTGTGATTGAGGGGAGTGTGATCGGGGGAGTGTGATCGGGGGAGTGTGATTGGGGTGATTGTGATCGGGGGGGTGTGTGATCGGGGTGAGTGTGATCGAGGGGAGTGAGATCGGGGAAGTGTGATCGGGGGGAATGTGATCGGGGGTGTGTGATCGGGGGAGTGTGATCGGGGGGAGTGTGATCAGGGGGAGTGTGATCGGGGTGAGTGTGATCGGGGTGAGTGTGATCGGGGGAATGTGATCGGGGGGAGTGTGATCGGGGGTCTGTGATATGGGGGAGTGTGATCGGGGGGAGTGTGATCGGGCGGAGTGTGATCGGGGGGAGTGTGATCGGGGGGAATGTGATCGTGGGAGTGTGATCGGGGAGTGTGATCGGGGGGAGTGTGATCGGGGGATTGTGATAGGGGGAGTGTGATCGGGGGTAGTGTGATCGGGGGAGTGTGATCGGGGGAGTGTGATCGGGGAGAGTGTGATCGGGGGGAGTGTGATCGGGGTGAGTGTGATCGCGGGAATGTGACCGGGGGAGTTTGATCGGGGGAGTGTGATTTCAGGGAGTGTGATCGGGGGAGTGTGATCGGTATGGAGTGTGATCGTGGGTAGTGTTATCGGAGGAGAGTGATCTGGGGAGTGTGATCGGGGGAGTGTAATTGGTGGATTGTGATCGGGGGAGTGTGATTGGGGGAGTGTGATCGGGGGGAGTGTGATCAGGGGAGTGTGATCGGGGGGTGTGTGATCGGGGTAGTGTGATTTGGGGGAGTGAGATCGGGGTTAGTGTGATTGGGGGAGTGTGATCGGGGGAGTGTGATCGGTGGGAGTGTGATCGGGGGGAGTTTCATTGGGGGAGTGTGATCGGGGGCGTGTGACCGGGGAATTGTGATCGGGGGGAGTGTGATCGGGGGGAGTGTGATCGGGGGAAGTGTGATCGGGGGAGTGTGATCGGGGGCGTGTGATCGGGGAATTGTGATCGGGGGGAGTGTTTTCGGGGGGAGTGTGATCGGGGGAAGTGTGATCGGGGGAATGTGATCGGGGGAGTGTGATCGGTGGGAGTGTGATCGGGGGAGTGTGATCGGGGGAGTGTGATTGGGGGAGTGTGATCGGGGCAGTGTGATCGGGGGGACTGTGATCGGGGGAAGTGTGATCGGGGGAGTGTGATCGGGGGGAATGTGATCGGGGGAAGTGTGATCGGGGGAGTGTGATCGGGGCAGTGTGATCGGTGGGAGTGTGATCGGGGGAGTGCGTTCGGGGGGAGTGTGATCGGGGGAGTGTGATCGAGGGGAGTGTGATCGGGGGCGTGTGATCGGGGAATTGTGATCGGGGGAGTGTGATCGGGGGAGTGTGATCGGGGGGAGTGTGATCGGGGGAGTGTGATCGAGGGGAGTGTGATGGGGTGAGTGTGATCAGGGGAGTGTGATCGGTATGGAGTGTGATCGTGGGGAGTGTTATCGGAGGAGAGTGATCTGGGGAGTGTGATCGGGGGAGTGTAATTGGTGGATTGTGATCGGGGGAGTGTGATCGGGGCAGTGTGATCGGTGGGAGTGTGATCGGGGGAGTGTGATCGAGGGGAGTGTGATTGGGGGGAGTGTGATCAGGGGAGTGTGATCGGGGGAGTGTGATCGGTATGGAGTGTGATCGTGGGGAGTGTTATCGGAGGAGTGTGATCGGGGGAGTGTGATCGGGGGGACTGTGATCGGGGGAAGTGTGATCGGGGGAGTGTGATCGGGGCAGTGTGATCGGTGGGAGTGTGATCGGGGGAGTGTGATCGAGGGGAGTGTGATGGGGGGAGTGTGATCAGGGGAGTGTGATCGGGGGAGTGTGATCGGGGGAGTGTGATCGGGGGAGTGTGATCGGGTGAGTATGATCGGGGGAGTGTGATCGGGGTGTGTGTGATCGGGGGGATTGTGATCGGGGGAGTGCGATCGGAGGGAGTGTGATCGGGGGAGTGTGATCGGGGAGAGTGTGCTCGGGGGGAGTGTGATCGGGGGGAGTGTGATCGGGGGAGTGTGATTGGGGAATGTGATCGGGGGCAGTGTGATCGGGGGAGTGTGATCGGGGGGAGTGTGATCAGGGGGACTGTGATCGGGGGGAGTGTGATCTTGGGGAGTGTGATCGGGGGAGTGTGATCGGAGGGAGTGTGATTGGGGGGAGTATGATCGGGGGACTGTGTTCGGGGTAGTTTCATTGGGGGAGTGTGATCAGGGGGAGTGTGATCGGGGGAGTGTGATCGGGGGGAGTGTGATGGGGGGAGTGTGATCGGGGGGAGTGTGATCGGGGCAGTGTGATCGGGGGGGGGTGATCGGGGATTGTGATCGGGGGGAGTGTGATCGGGGGAGTGTGATCGAGGGGAGTGTGATCGGTGGGAGTGTGATTAGGGGAGTGTGATCGGGGCAGTGTGATCAGGGGAGTGTGATTGGGGGAGTGTGATCAGGTGAGTATGATCGGGGGAGAGTGATCGGGGTGTTTGTGATCGGGGGGATTGTAATCGGGGGAGTGCGATCGGAGGGAGTGTGATCGGGGGAGTGTGATCGGGGGGAGTGTGATCGGGGGGAGTGTGATCGGGCAAGTGTGATCTGGGGGAGTGTGATTGAGGGGAGTGTGATCGGGGGAGTGTGATCGGGGGAGTGTGATTGGGGTGATTGTGATCGGGGGGGGTGTGATCGGGGTGAGTGTGATCGAGGGGAGTGAGATCGGGGAAGTGTGATCGGGGGGAATGTGATCGGGGGAGTGTGATCGGGGGGAGTGTGATCGGGGGGAGTGTGATCGGGGGGAGTGTGATCGGGGGGAGTGTGATCGGGGAATTGTGATCTGGGGGAGTGTGATTGAGGGGAGTGTGATCGGGGGAGTGTGATCGGGGGAGTGTGATTGGGGTGATTGTGATCGGGGGGGTGTGTGATCGGGGTGAGTGTGATCGAGGGGAGTGAGATCGGGGAAGTGTGATCGGGGGGAATGTGATCGGGGGTGTGTGATCGGGGGAGTGTGATCGGGGGGAGTGTGATCAGGGGGAGTGTGATCGGGGTGAGTGTGATCGGGGTGAGTGTGATCGGGGGAATGTGATCGGGGGGAGTGTGATCGGGGGTCTGTGATATGGGGGAGTGTGATCGGGGGGAGTGTGATCGGGCGGAGTGTGATCGGGGGGAGTGTGATCGGGGGGAATGTGATCGTGGGAGTGTGATCGGGGAGTGTGATCGGGGGGAGTGTGATCGGGGGATTGTGATAGGGGGAGTGTGATCGGGGGTAGTGTGATCGGGGGAGTGTGATCGGGGGAGTGTGATCGGGGAGAGTGTGATCGGGGGGAGTGTGATCGGGGTGAGTGTGATCGCGGGAATGTGACCGGGGGAGTTTGATCGGGGGAGTGTGATTTCAGGGAGTGTGATCGGGGGAGTGTGATCGGTATGGAGTGTGATCGTGGGTAGTGTTATCGGAGGAGAGTGATCTGGGGAGTGTGATCGGGGGAGTGTAATTGGTGGATTGTGATCGGGGGAGTGTGATTGGGGGAGTGTGATCGGGGGGAGTGTGATCAGGGGAGTGTGATCGGGGGGTGTGTGATCGGGGTAGTGTGATTTGGGGGAGTGAGATCGGGGTTAGTGTGATTGTGGGAGTGTGATCGGGGGAGTGTGATCGGTGGGAGTGTGATCGGGGGGAGTTTCATTGGGGGAGTGTGATCGGGGGCGTGTGACCGGGGAATTGTGATCGGGGGGAGTGTGATCGGGGGGAGTGTGATCGGGGGAAGTGTGATCGGGGGAGTGTGATCGGGGGCGTGTGATCGGGGAATTGTGATCGGGGGGAGTGTTTTCGGGGGGAGTGTGATCGGGGGAAGTGTGATCGGGGGAATGTGATCGGGGGAGTGTGATCGGTGGGAGTGTGATCGGGGGAGTGTGATCGGGGGAGTGTGATTGGGGGAGTGTGATCGGGGCAGTGTGATCGGGGGGACTGTGATCGGGGGAAGTGTGATCGGGGGAGTGTGATCGGGGGGAATGTGATCGGGGGAAGTGTGATCGGGGGAGTGTGATCGGGGCAGTGTGATCGGTGGGAGTGTGATCGGGGGAGTGCGTTCGGGGGGAGTGTGATCGGGGGAGTGTGATCGAGGGGAGTGTGATCGGGGGCGTGTGATCGGGGAATTGTGATCGGGGGAGTGTGATCGGGGGAGTGTGATCGGGGGGAGTGTGATCGGGGGAGTGTGATCGAGGGGAGTGTGATGGGGTGAGTGTGATCAGGGGAGTGTGATCGGTATGGAGTGTGATCGTGGGGAGTGTTATCGGAGGAGAGTGATCTGGGGAGTGTGATCGGGGGAGTGTAATTGGTGGATTGTGATCGGGGGAGTGTGATCGGGGCAGTGTGATCGGTGGGAGTGTGATCGGGGGAGTGTGATCGAGGGGAGTGTGATTGGGGGGAGTGTGATCAGGGGAGTGTGATCGGGGGAGTGTGATCGGTATGGAGTGTGATCGTGGGGAGTGTTATCGGAGGAGTGTGATCGGGGGAGTGTGATCGGGGGGACTGTGATCGGGGGAAGTGTGATCGGGGGAGTGTGATCGGGGCAGTGTGATCGGTGGGAGTGTGATCGGGGGAGTGTGATCGAGGGGAGTGTGATTGGGGGGAGTGTGATCAGGGGAGTGTGATCGGGGGAGTGTGATCGGGGGAGTGTGATCGGGGGAGTGTGATCGGGTGAGTATGATCGGGGGAGTGTGATCGGGGTGTGTGTGATCGGGGGGATTGTGATCGGGGGAGTGCGATCGGAGGGAGTGTGATCGGGGGAGTGTGATCGGGGAGAGTGTGCTCGGGGGGAGTGTGATCGGGGGGAGTGTGATCGGGGGAGTGTGATTGGGGAATGTGATCGGGGGCAGTGTGATCGGGGGAGTGTGATCGGGGGGAGTGTGATCAGGGGGACTGTGATCGGGGGGAGTGTGATCTTGGGGAGTGTGATCGGGGGAGTGTGATCGGAGGGAGTGTGATTGGGGGGAGTGTGACCGGGGGGAGTGTGATCGGGGAAGTGTGATCAGGGGGAGTGTGATCAGGTGGAGTGTGTTCTTGGCGAGTGTGATCGGGGGAGTGTGATCGTGGTGAGTGTGATTGGGGGAATGTGATCCGGGGGAGTGTGACCGGGGGGAGTGTGATCGGGGGAGCGTGATCGTGGGGACTGTGATTGGGGGCAGTGTGATCGGGGGAGTGTGATCGGGGGGAGTGTGATCGCGGGGAGTGTGATCGCGGGGAGTGTGATCCGGGGGAGTGTGATCGGGGGGAGTGTGCTCGGGAGAGTTTGATCGGGGGAGTGTAATCGTGGGGACTGTGAATGGGGGCAGTGTGATCCGGGGAGTGTGATTGGGGGGAGTGTGATCACGGGGAGTGTGATCCGGGGGAGTGTGATCGGGGGGAGTGTGATCGGAGGAGTGTGATCGGGGGGAGTGTCATTGGGTGGAGTGTCATCGGGAAAGTGTCATCGGGGGGAATGTGTCGGTGGAGTGTGATCGGGGGGAGTGTGATCGGGGGGAGTGTGATCGGGGGCAGTGTGCTCGGGGGAGTGTGATCGGGGGGAGTGTGATCGGGGGGAGTGTGATCGGGGGAGTGTGATCGGGGGAGTGTGATCGGGGGGAGTGTGATAGTGGGGAGTGTGATCGGGGGGGTGTGATCGGGGGAGTGTGATCGGGGGAGTGTGATCGGGGGGAGTGTGATCGGGGGAGTCTGATCGGGGAGTGTGATCGGGGGGAGTGTGATCGGGGGGAGTGTGATCGGGGGGAGAGTGATCCGGGGGAGTGTGATTGGGGGAGTGTGATCGGGGGAATGTGATTGGGGGAGTGTGATCGGGGGAGTGTGATCGGAGGAGTGTGATCGGGGGAGTGTGTTTGGGGGAGTGTGATCGGGGGACTGTGATCGGGGGGAGTGTGATCGGGGGGAGTGTGATCGGGTGAGTGTAATCGTGGGGACTTTGATTGGGGGCAGTGTGATCGGGGGAGTGTGATCAGGGGGATTGTGATCGCGGGGAATGTGATCCGGGGGAGTGTGACCGGGGGGAGTGTGATCGGGGGAGTGTGATCGTGGGGACTGTGATTGGGGGCAGTGTGATCGGGGGAGTGTGATCGGGGGGAGTGTGATCGCGGGGAGTGTGATCCGGGGGAGTGTGATCGGGGGGAGTGTGAACGGGGGAGTGTGATCGGGGGAGTGTAATCGTGGGTACTGTGATTGGGGGCAGTGTGATCCGGGGAGTGTGACTGGGGGGAGTGTGATCGCGGGGAGTGTGTTCCGGGGGAGTGTGATCGGGGGTAGTGTGATCGGGGGAGTGTGATCGGGGGGGTGTGATTGGGGTGTGTGATCGGGGGGCATGTGATCGGTGGGAGTGTGATCGGGGGAGTGTGATCGGGGGGAGTGTGATCGGGGGCGTGTGATCGGGTCGTCTGTGATCGGGGGGAGTGTGATCGGGGGAGTGTGATCGGGGGGCGTGTGATTGGGGGAGTGTCATCTGGGGGAGTGTGATCGGGGGAGTGTGATCGGGGGGACTGTGATCGGGGGAGTGTGATCGGCTGGTGTGTGATCAGGGGGAGTGTGATCGGGGGAGTGTGATTGGGGGAGTGTGATCGGGGGAGTGTCATTGGGTGGAGTGTCATCGGGAAAGTGTCATCGGGGGGAATGTGATTGGTGGAGTGTGATCGGGGGAGTGTGATCGGGGGCAGTGTGCTCGGGGGAGTGTGATCGGGGGAGTGTGATCGGGGGGAGTGTGATCGGGGGAGTGTGATCGGGGGAGTGTGATCGGAGGGAGTGTAATAGTGGGGAGTGTGATCGGGGGGGTGTGATCGGGGGAGTGTGATCGGGGGAGTGTGATCGGGGGGAGTGTGATCCGGGGGAGTGTGATCGGTGGGAGTGTGATCGATGGAGTGTGATCGGGTGATTGTGATCAGCGGGAATGTGATCGGGGCGAGTGTGATCGGGGGGAGTGTGATCCGGGGGAGTGTGATCGGGGGGAGTGTGATCGGGGGAGTGTGATCGGGTGAGTGTGATCGGCGGGAGTGTGATCGGGGGGAGTGTGATCGGTGGGAGTGTGATCGGGGGGAGTGTGATCGGGGGGAGTGTGATCGGGTGGGGTGATCGGGGGAGTGTGATCGGGTGAGTATGATCGGGGGAGTGTGATCGGGGTGTGTGTGATCGGGGGGATTGTGATCGGGGGAGTGCGATCGGAGGGAGTGTGATCGGGGGAGTGTGATCGGGGAGAGTGTGCTCGGGGGGAGTGTGATCGGGGGGAGTGTGATCGGGGGAGTGTGATTGGGGAATGTGATCGGGGGCAGTGTGATCGGAGGGAGTGTGATTGGGGGGAGTGTGACCGGGGGGAGTGTGATCGGGGAATTGTGATCAGGGGGAGTGTGATCAGGTGGAGTGGGTTCTTGGCGAGTGTGATCGGGGGAGTGTGATCGTGGTGAGTGTGATTGGGGGAGTGTGATTGGGGGAGTGTGATCGGGGGAGTGTGATCGGAGGAGTGTGATCGGGGGAGTGTGATTGGGGGAGTGTGATCGGGGGACTGTGATCGGGGGGAGTATGATCGGGGGGAGTGTGATCGGGGGAGTGTAATCATGGGGACTTTGATTGGGGGCAGTGTGATCTGGGGAGTGTGATCGGGGAGGTTGTGATCGCGGGGAATGTGATCCGGGGGAGTGTGACCGGGGGGAGTGTGATCGGGGGAGCGTGATCGTGGGGACTGTGATTGGGGGCAGTGTGATCGGGGGAGTGTGATCGGGGGGAGTGTGATCGCGGGGAGTGTGATCGCGGGGAGTGTGATCCGGGGGAGTGTGATCGGGGGGAGTGTGATCGGGGGAGTTTGATTGGGGGAGTGTAATCGTGGGGACTTTGAATGGGGGCAGTGTGATCCGGGGAGTGTGATTGGGGGGAGTGTGATCACGGGGAGTGTGATCCGGGGGAGTGTGATCGGGGGGAGTGTGATCGGAGGTGTGTGATCGGGGGGAGTGTCATTGGCTGGAGTGTCATCGGGAAAGTGTCATCGGGGGGAATGTGATCGGGGGAGTGTGATCGGGGGGAGTGTGATCGGGGGGAGTGTGATCGGGGGCAGTGTGCTCGGGGGAGTGTGATCGGGGGGAGTGTGATCGGGGGGAGTGTGATCGGGGGAGTGTGATCGGGGGAGAGTGATCGGGGGGAGTGTGATAGTGGGGAGTGTGATCGGGGGGGTGTGATCGGGGGAGTGTGATCAGGGGAGTGTGATCGGGGGGAGTGTGATCGGGGGAGTCTGATCGGGGAGTGTGATCGGGGGGAGTGTGATTGGGGTGTGTGATCGGGGGGCATGTGATCGGTGGGAGTGTGATCGGGGGAGTGTGATCGGGGGGAGTGTGATCGGGGGCGTGTGATCGGGTCGTCTGTGATCGGGGGGAGTGTGATCGGGGGAGTGTGATCGGGGGGCGTGTGATCGGGGGAGTGTCATCTGGGGGAGTGTGATCGGGGGAGTGTGATCGGGGGGACTGTGATCGGGGGAGTGTGATCGGCTGGTGTGTGATCAGGGGGAGTGTGATCGGGGGAGTGTGATCGGGGGAGTGTGATCGGGGGAGTGTCATTGGGTGGAGTGTCATCGGGAAAGTGTCATCGGGGGGAATGTGATCGGGGGAGTGTGATCGGGGGAGTGTGATCGGGGGCAGTGTGCTCGGGGGAGTGTGATCGGGGGAGTGTGATCGGGGGGAGTGTGATCGGGGGAGTGTGATCGGGGAAGTGTGATCGGAGGGAGTGTAATAGTGGGGAGTGTGATCGGGGGGGTGTGATCGGGGGAGTGTGATCGGGGGAGTGTGATCGGGGGGAGTGTGATCGTGGGAGTGTGATCGGGGAGTGTGATTGGGGGGAGTATGATCGGGGGGAGTGTGATCGGGGGGAGTGTGATCGGGGGGAGTGTGATCCGGGGGAGTGTGATCGGTGGGAGTGTGATCGATGGAGTGTGATCGGGTGATTGTGATCAGCGGGAATGTGATCGGGGCGAGTGTGATCGGGGGGAGTGTGATCCGGGGGAGTGTGATCGGGGGGAGTGTGATCGGGGGAGTGTGATCGGGTGAGTGTGATCGGCGGGAGTGTGATCGGGGGGAGTGTGATCGGTGGGAGTGTGATCGGGGGAATGTGTGATCGGGGGGAGTGTGATCGGGTGGGGTGATCGGGGGAGTGTGATCGGGTGAGTATGATCGGGGGAGTGTGATCGGGGTGTGTGTGATCAGGGGGATTGTGATCGGGGGAGTGCGATCGGAGGGAGTGTGATCGGGGGAGTGTGATCGGGTGAGTGTGATCGGCGGGAGTGTGATCGGGGGGAGTGTGACCGGTGGGAGTGTGATCGGGGGGAGTGTGATCGGGGGGAGTGTGATCGGGTGGGGTGATCGGGGGAGTGTGATCGGGTGAGTATGATCGGGGGAGTGTGATCGGGGTGTGTGTGATCGGGGGGATTGTGATCGGGGGAGTGCGATCGGAGGGAGTGTGATCGGGGGAGTGTGATCGGGGAGAGTGTGCTCGGGGGGAGTGTGATCGGGGGGAGTGTGATCGGGGGAGTGTGATTGGGGAATGTGATCGGGGGCAGTGTGATCGGAGGGAGTGTGATTGGGGGGAGTGTGACCGGGGGGAGTGTGATCGGGGAATTGTGATCAGGGGGAGTGTGATCAGGTGGAGTGGGTTCTTGGCGAGTGTGATCGGGGGAGTGTGATCGTGGTGAGTGTGATTGGGGGAGTGTGATTGGGGGAGTGTGATCGGGGGAGTGTGATCGGAGGAGTGTGATCGGGGGAGTGTGATTGGGGGAGTGTGATCGGGGGACTGTGATCGGGGGGAGTATGATCGGGGGGAGTGTGATCGGGGGAGTGTAATCATGGGGACTTTGATTGGGGGCAGTGTGATCTGGGGAGTGTGATCGGGGGGGTTGTGATCGCGGGGAATGTGATCCGGGGGAGTGTGACCGGGGGGAGTGTGATCGGGGGAGCGTGATCGTGGGGACTGTGATTGGGGGCAGTGTGATCGGGGGGAGTGTGATCGCGGGGAGTGTGATCGCGGGGAGTGTGATCCGGGGGAGTGTGATCGGGGGGAGTGTGATCGGAGGAGTTTGATTGGGGGAGTGTAATCGTGGGGACTGTGAATGGGGGCAGTGTGATCCGGGGAGTGTGATTGGGGGGAGTGTGATCACGGGGAGTGTGATCCGGGGGAGTGTGATCGGGGGGAGTGTGATCGGAGGTGTGTGATCGGGGGGAGTGTCATTGGCTGGAGTGTCATCGGGAAAGTGTCATCGGGGGGAATGTGATCGGGGGAGTGTGATCGGGGGGAGTGTGATCGGGGGGAGTGTGATCGGGGGCAGTGTGCTCGGGGGAGTGTGATCGGGGGGAGTGTGATCGGGGGGAGTGTGATCGGGGGAGTGTGATCAGGGGAGTGTGATCGGGGGGAGTGTGATAGTGGGGAGTGTGATCGGGGGGGTGTGATCGGGGGAGTGTGATCGGGGGAGTGTGATCGGGGGAGTGTGATCGGGGGGAGTGTGATCGGGGGAGTCTGATCGGGGAGTGTGATCGGGGGGAGTGTGATTGGGGTGTGTGATCGGGGGGCATGTGATCGGTGGGAGTGTGATCGGGGGAGTGTGATCGGGGGGAGTGTGATCGGGGGCGTGTGATCGGGTCGTCTGTGATCGGGGGGAGTGTGATCGGGGGAGTGTGATCGGGGGGCGTGTGATCGGGGGAGTGTCATCTGGGGGAGTGTGATCGGGGGAGTGTGATCGGGGGGACTGTGATGGGGGAGTGTGATCGGCTGGTGTGTGATCAGGGGGAGTGTGATCGGGGGAGTGTGATCGGGGGAGTGTGATCGGGGGAGTGTCATTGGGTGGAGTGTCATCGGGAAAGTGTCATCGGGGGGAATGTGATCGGGGGAGTGTGATCGGGGGAGTGTGATCGGGGGCAGTGTGCTCGGGGGAGTGTGATCGGGGGAGTGTGATCGGGGGGAGTGTGATCGGGGGAGTGTGATCGGGGGAGTGTGATCGGAGGGAGTGTAATAGTGGGGAGTGTGATCGGGGGGGTGTGATCGGGGGAGTGTGATCGGGGGAGTGTGATCGGGGGGAGTGTGATCGTGGGAGTGTGATCGGGGAGTGTGATTGGGGGGAGTATGATCGGGGGGAGTGTGATCGGTGGGAGTGTGATCGATGGAGTGTGATCGGGTGATTGTGATCAGCGGGAATGTGATCGGGGCGAGTGTGATCGGGGGGAGTGTGATCCGGGGGAGTGTGATCGGGGGGAGTGTGATCGGGGGAGTGTGATCGGGTGAGTGTGATCGGCGGGAGTGTGATCGGGGGGAGTGTGATCGGTGGGAGTGTGATCGGGGGAATGTGTGATCGGGGGGAGTGTGATCGGGTGGGGTGATCGGGGGAGTGTGATCGGGTGAGTATGATTGGGGGAGTGTGATCGGGGTGTGTGTGATCAGGGGGATTGTGATCGGGGGAGTGCGATCGGAGGGAGTGTGATCGGGGGAGTGTGATCGGGGAGAGTGTGCTCGGGGGGAGTGTGATCGGGGGGAGTGTGATCGGGGGAGTGTGATTGGGGGAGTGTGATCGGGGGAGTGTGATCGGAGGAGTGTGATCGGGGGAGTGTGATTGGGGGAGTGTGATCGGGGGACTGTGATCGGGGGGAGTATGATCGGGGGGAGTGTGATCGGGGGAGTGTAATCGTGGGGACTTTGATTGGGGCAGTGTGATCTGGGGAGTGTGATCGGGGGGGTTGTGATCACGGGGAATGTGATCCGGGGGAGTGTGACCGGGGGGAGTGTGATCGAGGGAGCGTGATCGTGGGGACTGTGATTGGGGGCAGTGTGATCGGGGGAGTGTGATCGGGGGGAGTGTGATCGCGGGGAGTGTGATCGCGGGGAGTGTGATCCGGGGGAGTGTGATCGGGGGGAGTGTGATCGGGGGAGTTTGATCGGGGGAGTGTAATCGTGGGGACTGTGAATGGGGGCAGTGTGATCCGGGGAGTGTGATTGGGGGGAGTGTGATCACGGGGAGTGTGATCCGGGGGAGTGTGATCGGGGGGAGTGTGATCGGAGGAGTGTGATCGGGGGGAGTGTCATTGGGTGGAGTGTCATCGGGAAAGTGTCATCGGGGGGAATGTGATCGGGGGAGTGTGATCGGGGCGAGTGTGATCGGGGGGAGTGTGATCGGGGGCAGTGTGCTCGGGGGAGTGTGATCGGGGGGAGTGTGATCGGGGGGAGTGTGATCGGGGGAGTGTGATCGGGGGGAGTGTGATAGTGGGGAGTGTGATCGGGGGGGTGTGATCGGGGGAGTGTGATCGGGGGAGTGTGATCGGGGGGAGTGTGATCGGGGGAGTCTGATCGGGGATTGTGATCGGGGGGAGTGTGATTGGGGTGTGTGATCGGGTGCATGTGATCGGTGGGAGTGTGATCGGGGGAGTGTGATCGGGGGGAGTGTGATCGGGGGCGTGTGATCGGGTCGTCTGTGATCGGGGGGAGTGTGATCGGGGGAGTGTGATCGGGGGGCGTGTGATCGGGGGAGTGTCATCTGGGGGAGTGTGATCGGGGGAGTGTGATCGGGGGAGTGTGATCAGGGGGATTGTGATCGCGGGGAATGTGATCCGGGGGAGTGTGACCGGGGGGAGTGTGATCGGGGGAGTGTGATCGTGGGGACTGTGATTGGGGGCAGTGTGATCGGGGGAGTGTGATCGGGGGGAGTGTGATCGCGGGGAGTGTGATCCGGGGGAGTGTGATCGGGGGTGTGTGATCGGGTCGTCTGTGATCGGGGGGAGTGTGATCGGGGGAGTGTGATCGGGGGGCGTGTGATCGGGGGATTGTGATCGGGGGAGTGTGATCGGGGGAGTGTCATCTGGGGGATTGTGATCGGGGGAGTGTGATCGGGGGGACTGTGATCGGGGGAGTGTGATCGGCTGGTGTGTGATCAGGGGGAGTGTGATCGGGGGAGTGTGATCGGGGGAGTGTGATCGGGGGAGTGTCATTGGGTGGAGTGTCATCGGGAAAGTGTCATCGGGGGGAATGTGATCGGGGGAGTGTGATCGGGGGAGTGTGATCGGGGGGAGTGTGATCGGGGGAGTGTGATCGGGGGAGTGTGATCGGGGGGAGTGTAATAGTGGGGAGTGTGATCGGGGGGGTGTGATCGGGGGAGTGTGATCGGGGGAGTGTGATCGGGGGGGAGTGTGATCGTGGGAGTGTGATCGGGGAGTGTGATTGGGGGGAGTGTGATCGGGGGGAGTGTGATCGGGGGGAGTGTGATCGGGGGGAGTGTGATCCGGGGGAGTGTGATCGGTGGGAGTGTGATCGATGGAGTGTGATCGGGTGATTGTGATCAGCGGGAATGTGATCGGGGCGAGTGTGATCGGGGAGAGTGTGATCCGGGGGAGTGTGATCGGGGGGAGTGTGATCGGTGGGAGTGTGATCGGGGGGAGTGTGAACGGTGGGAATGTGATCGGGGGAGTGTGATTTGGGGGAGTGAGATCGGGGGGTGTGTGATTGGGGGAGTGTGATCGGGGGAGTGTTATCGGGGGGAGTGTGATCGGGGGAGTGTGATTGGGGGGGAGTTTCATCGGGGGAGTGTGATCGGGGGGAGTGTGATCGGGGGAGTGTTATCGGGGGGAGTGTGATCGGGGGGACTGTGATCGGGGGGTGTGTGATCGGGGGAGTGTGATCGGGGCTGTGTGATCGGGGGGAGTGTGAACGGGGGAGTGTGATCGGGGGGAGTGTGATCGGGGGAGTGTGATCGAGGGGAGTGTGATCGGGGGGTGTGTGATCAGGGGAGTGTGATCGTGGGAGTGTGATCGGGGAATGTGTGTGGTAAACCACTTTTATCGTTCACTATCGTTACACTATGGTTATCACTATTTATATCATTACGCTATGGTTATCACTGTTTACACTGTTGTATTACTACACAAGGTCACCTCTTGTCACGCTGTTGTACCTGGGCTGACCACAGCTGACTCTGCCCATGGCTCCGCCTGCTTGCCCAGGTATAAAGGTGGTCGACTGGCTGGTATTCCTCCTTGTTGGACCCGATCACCTGCGAGGGTGGCCCCTGTTATTTAGCCAATAAAAAGCTATAGTTACTATCTTAACTCGTCGCTTTTCATTGGATGAATTGATAGGTATATCAATTTTATTGGCTAAATTTTGAAATGAGTGGATCAGAGCAGCCAAACGACCAGCCAAACGGCCAGCTACAACAGCCACAGCAGCCGGCCTGGCTGCGAGCCCTCCGACTGCCGTACCTGGATTTAAACCCACAGGCAGCGAACTCAGCCCTCGACTTTGAACACTGGCTGAGCTGTTTCGAATCCTACCTGGGAGAATCCGGCCTGCCTCCGGGATCCAAACTAAGAGTTCTGACCGCCCAGCTGAACCCTAAAGTATTTGCATTCATCCGGGACCTTGCTACATATGAGGACGCCCTCAACCTGCTGAAAGAGCAGTACCGGAGCCCGGTAAATTCTATGTATGCCAGACATCTCCTAAGGTCCCGCTCGCAACAGCCAGGAGAGTCTGTAGATGAATTTTTACGGGCGCTACAAACACTCGGCAGGGACTGTGGCCTAGAAATTCAGTCGCGTTTGCGCCCACTTATTGGCTATAAAGTGGTTTGCGCCGGAAGTTTTTTAGCGCCCGAAATTGAGTTGGTCCCTTACATCGGCATTAGCCGGTCGCGCTGCGCCGGCACTGATGACGTCATCGGTGTGCGCAGCGCCCCGGTTCCAATGGTAATCCGTCCCGATGGCCAAATTCAGTTGCGGCCGCCTCGCCCGTCGCGGCCGCAAACAGCGTTTGCAAAACGGTGCCTTACAGCTCCGAGAGGCCGGCGCATAAAGGTGGAGGTGCGGCCGGCCGCTTTCCCGGCGGCCGCCTGGCCGCACCTCCCTCCCCGGACTCCTGCACCACCCCCCCCGCGGCATTGTTGTGTGACTCCCGCGAGCCCGGCACTTCTCCGTGGTGCCGGGCTCATTTGATGGGGGAATCCAGTGGCGATCTCACGGCTGCAGGCAGCTCCTCCTTAAGAGAAGGAGGAGGCCTGCAGTACCCCAGCCTGCCGCACCGCAGCGGCAGCTGGGCGCCGGAAACTGACATTCTTCGCCCCAAACGAGGCGGCCAAACCCTCCAATAGCGGCCGCCTCCGTCTTGGGGCGGCGCTACTGAATTTCAGGCGGGCGCTAGGGGAATCCGGCCCAGCGCTAAATTTCGGGCACTAAAGACCTGGCGCGGCGATACCGAATTTTTAGCCCTGTGACTTTAAAGCTGTAACGGCTGCAGAAAATACTGAAGGGAATATCCACGATGCCTTCGTGAAAGGCCTTCGGTCCGACTACTCACGGCAAAGACTGCTCGAATCAAAGGACCTCGACCTGAATACAACTGCAGCCCTCGCTCACTCTCTGGAAGTGGCCCATCGGGACCTCGAGGCGTACTCCAGGTACTGTGCTGCACGACCCTGGGACTCGGGCCCGACCCCGGCCGCAATACCCCTCGCACCGCCGCCTCTGGGACCTACCTCAGCGTCGGCGTCCCAGAACCGATCAGGACCGCCACCCCCGGTACCGGCTGCGACATCGGACCCCCGCGATCAGGCCGCCGGCTGCTTCTTCTGTGGCCAGGCGAAACACCCGAGGACGCGCTGCCCTGCAAGAAACGCGACTTGCTTCGACTGCCACAAGAAAGGCCACTTCGCGAAGGCCTGCAGGGGGAGAGCCACAGACGCCAGCAGTGCCTCATGCGAGTTGTGTGGGCAGCCATCTTTCATCAAGGCCACAGATGCCAGTATCCCCTCGTGTGAGTCGTGGGGGCGACCATCTTTGATCAAGGCCACCGACGACAGCAGTGCCTCATGTGAGTTGTGGGGCGGCCATCTTCTCCGCCATTTTAATCAACGTCGTGGGCGCCGCCATTTTGTCCATCACGCTCGACCGCCACCTTGTCTCCAGACCCGACCACCGCCTCACCCGCAGACTACAGCAGCTCGCTCAGCCATACACTAGCCTCCGTCACACTGGACCAAGCTCGCCCGCATCACCTGTCCAAGCCCATGATGGACATCAAAGTAAACGGCCACGCCACGACCTGCCTGTTCGACAGCGGAAGCACGGAGAGTTTCATCCATCCAGACACGGTGAGCCACTACTCCCTCACTGTCCGGCCAACGCACAACCGGATCTCGATGGTGTCGAGGTCCCATTCTACAGACATCAGCGGCTACTGTGTTGTGACCCTGTCGGTTAGGGGCACGGAGTATAAAAATTTTAAACTCCTCGGCCTAGAAATTCAGTATAGCCACTTTTGGGGCGGTAAAGTCGGGCAGCCGCTAAAGTTTGCGCCTGCCGGAAAGTGGAGGGCAGTTCGCCGAAATTCAGTAGCTTTGGCCAAGGAGTTTGCTCGAGCGCTAAAACTGGCGATGCACGGCTATCCTTAGGCGCTAAGCCGGCGGTGCAGACTGATACCACCGAGGCCGGGCGCAGCGCAGGTGTGGACATGTTTTGATTGACAGCAGACACCCTGGCGCCGGCCAGCTCTTAAAGGGGGAAGGGTCGACTTGGTCTGCTGCCACACCCTGGATACTGCAGCCCTCCAGCTAGGCCTAAACACTGCTGCTGGAGAGAAATAGCGCCAGGAAGGATGCAGAGGGCCCGTGAGCGAGCGCAGCGCTTCTCTGGCCATGATTTAAAGGTGCTGGTTAGGGCTTTGGAGAAGAGAAGCCATATCTTGTTCCCGGTCAGTGGCAAGAAGCCTCCCAACAGGGTGTACAGGAGAGCCTGGAGGGATATGAATAGAACTGCGTTTATGTGCTAAACCATAAATGTATTTTGATGCTTTGGCAACATAAGATGTAACTTATCATGCCAATAAAGCGATTTAAATTGTAAAAAATTGTAAAATTGGGTGGTCAGGGGGTGGGGAGTCAGGGGGTGGGGGTGGGGAGTCAGGGGGTGGGGGGTCAGGGGGTGGGGAGTCAGGGGGTGGGGAGTCAGGGGGGTAGTTAGCTGGTGGGGGTGGGGTGTCAGGGGGTGTGAGTCAGGGGGTGGGGAGTGAGGGGGTGGGGTGTCAGGGGGAGGGGTGTCAGGGGGAGGGGGTCAGGGGCTGGGGGGTAGGGGGTGGGTTGTCAGGGGGTGGTGAGTCAGGGGGTGGTGAGTCAGGGGGTGGGGGGTCAGGGGGTAGTTAGCTGGTGGGGTTGGGGGTCAGGGGGTGGGGAGTCAGGGGGTGGGGAGTCAGGCGGTGGGGGTCAGGGGGTGGGGGGTCAGGGGGTGGGGAGTCAGGCGATGGGGGTCAGGGGGTGGGGGGTCAGGGGTGGGGGCTCAGGGGGTGGGTGTCAGGGGGTGGGGGTGTCAGGGGGTGGTGAGTCAGGGGGTGGGGGTCAGGGGGTGGGGGTCAGGGGGTGAGGTGTAAGGGGGTGGGGAGTCAGGGGGTGGGGTGTAAGGGGGTGGGGAGTCAGGGGGTGGGGGGTCAGTGGGTGGGGGGTCAGTGGGTGGGGGGGTCAGGGAGTGGGGAGTCAGGGGGTGGGGTCAGGGGGTGGGGGGTCAGTGGGTGGGGGTGGGGGGGTCAGGGGTCAGGGGGTGGAGTCAGGGGTGGGGGGGTCAGTGGGTGGGGAGTCATCGCTGGGAGTGGGAGGATGTTCTGGGACAGGCTGCAGCTGCTTGCTCTGACTCCCGCTCTGTGCTGCAGTCAGTGAGTTCGAGCTGGCAGCCGGTGAAAGTGTCAGACCTCGTGTACTGTAAACCTGCTCCCACTCACAGCGAACTTAACCCCTTCCTCCCATTGCTCCCTTAGATTAATTCATTCCTTGGTACATGTATTTTAGGGAGTGGGAGAGTGACTGAATTGAGCAGTTTCTTCAGCCCAGTCTAAATTCCCAGTGCTCGGTGACTGTCTATAGCGGACATGAAGCACTCCGAGGGAGTGAGCCCTCAGTGGAACGGTGGAGGGTTCGAGCCCCGCTCCGGACAGTCCCGCGAGTGGAGTCGGCGCTCCGGCTCGGAACTCTGTGTTGACATCCAGCGGGAAACTCGCGTCTGGTGTGGGTTGTGGGAGCCAAATAAACCCCCCACCCCACCATATAGGACTGACCCCACTATCGGGTGGTAAAAAGATGGTCACATCGCAGCCTCAGATTGTTAATCAGCCCGCGGATCCTCCCTCTGCACCATTGCGAAGGTGCAGCACTAAGTATCAAATAATTGGTTCTCTGTTCAAGCTATGTCCACCTTATCATACTACATTCTCTTGCCCGACTCTGTAACGCTATCTCCTGACAGCTGTTCCCTCTCCCACTTTCTTTGGGTTGAAGCCCTCCCCAGAGCAGGCACCGTGTTCACAGAATCACAGAAACCCCCACAGTGCAGATAGAGGCCATTTCGGCCCATCGAGCCTGCACCGACACATATCCCACCCTATCCCTGTAACCCCACGTATTTAATCCCCCTAACACTAAGGGTCAATTTATCATAGCCAATCATCCTAACCCGCACATCTTTGTTCTGACAAGAGAACCGACAGGCCCCGAGGGCCAAGTCTGAATCAGGGTGGAATGCATTAAATATGCACCGGGCTTGTAATAGTCTGTGCAGTTGTTGAAAGGTGGAATGAAGTGCTCCTTCGCCAAGCCCTCGGGACTAAGCACGTGGCGGTGACTGTGCGCCGCTGGCTGGGTGGATCTACCTGTTGAAATCTGGACTTCAGCTGCTGGAGTTTGTATGAACTTGAAACACCCGCGCCAAAGTACACCAAACTGATCTCTCTGCTTACTCTACCTCTCCACTACCCACATTACCCAAGGCTTTGCTTTGAGCTATAAAGAAAATATTATAGAGAAATAAGGACAGAATATACGACTTTAAAATGGAAACTGAATAATGTCAGCACTTCCTGGTTTAATTATTGCCACCTCACTTCAGCCGAGGTCTACCCTTGGCTTGACCCCCGTGTGCAGCATCACGGGAGAGCCCAGTCTTCTACACTTCGATATAAGCTGTCCTCTCCGTCGCCTCCTTTAACGGGCTAAAAAGCCTCATTTCCTCCAATCAGACCCATTGGGATTCTGTATCATGGGGGGAGTTAGAGGGGGTTTGGTTCATTGAAACTCCACAACGGGAACGAATGGGATTTGGGATAGTCATCTGGGATTCATTCCACAATTCTGCTGGAATCACCCACGTGTTGACCTGAAATAAACGGAGAAATTGCCGGAATACAGCTGGGGAGGAGAAATAAGCTGTGGTGGTAAGTTTCACATGGGGAGGGAACCTCGGGAAGATTATGCCTGAAAGGATCCCTTTGATAACCAGTGGCACAGCTGGGCTTGTATGTCACATGTGGGAATATCCTTAACTTACAACACTGGGGAGATGGTGGACTGTGTGAAACATGGGCTCAATGGGACCATTAGTACACCTGTCCCATCAATCAGATTCTGCTGGTTGTCACATGCTGGTTGAAGGGATTAAACCAGCGCAGAGAAACATGATCCAAGCAGTGCTGTCCAATGTGGAGACGGAGCCGCGCCATAAAGGTGGCCCGTGGCGACATTAGGTGTGTTGTGGTTGTGTTTGAATGACCCGCCTGCTGTGTGGCGGCTTCCCCTGAACATACAGCGCTTGAACATGTTGGGAAAGCTGAATGAATGCAGGGAGGCGGGAGGTCCAGTTACACGTTAGCAGCTTGCGAGAAGCTGGAGCAGTGCCAGGGGAGAAAAAAAACATCTTTCCAAGGGAAAGCCTCCACCCTGGGGTCAATGAATAACCAATAGATCGGCAGCGATTAGCATACCACCCCGGGGAGCACAGAAAAAGTGGAAGCGGGAGAAAGCGAGTGTGACAGAACCACAAGCAGAGAGGGACCCTACACAAGAGCAAGAGAGAGAGAAACACATGCAGAGAGAGTGAGAGAGAGACGCTCAGAGAGGGAGAGAGACAGAGAGAACAGAGCGTGACACACACATACACAGAAAGAGAGAGACAGCGAGAGACAGGCAGAGACAGACAGGGCGAGACAGACAGAGAGAGACAGGGAGCGAGACAGACAGACAGGGAGAGACAGGCAGAGAGAGAGAGAGACAGACAGACAGAACGCGAGGAAAGGGACACGCAGACACACAGACAGAGGGAGAGAAATAGAGAGAGACACACATATAAGGAGAGACAGGGAGCGAAAGGCAGAGCGAGGAGAGGGAGAGACAGAGTGAGAGAGGGAAGGAGAGAGAGATACAAGGAGGGAAGATAGAGAGGAAATTTACACACGGGGAAGGACAGGAACTCTCCTGCAAAAGTCAGCGTACTCTGTAAAAACAGCTGGATTTCTTCATAAGCGGATTCTTGGGGAAAGAAAGTTATTTAGAAACATTAGAATCGCGGTTGGAAAGACACCAAAGGCCGGGAACAATGTCAGGGGCCGGGTACATTCCGTGGATTTGCATCTTCCTGGCTCCCCTCACCAGAGGGTCAGCGAACCATCCGCCCAGTCACACAGGTAGAGTTTAATGTTTAAAATTCATATTTCATTCATAAATTGAAATCATGGCATTCAAAGGTTAACTTCAATAAGTTCGGGATTGTAAAGTTCCGTGTGTGAACGAAACGTTTTCATATATTGGATCGAAAATATTTTAAAAATATAAATATCTACAAGTTATTGTAAAAGTTGAGCTGTTTGTGTGTGCGGGTGGTGCTCTGTGCTCTGGCAGCTATCCAGTGAGTGGCTGGCGGCTCTCTCTCCCAGAGCCCAGCAGTAACTGGGGAGGAGCTGGAGAATCCCTCTGCTGGGACCGGCCACACTCCACTCCCTGCACCCCCGGCCTGAGGGACACGGTAACCCGAGGAGCCCACACTGGCTGCTACACACTCCTACATCTGACTGTGAACTGCCATACACTCATTCATCGAACTACACTGAGCCAGTCACTGGTCTCACTGTGAACTGCATAATACAAGACTTGCATTTATACAACACCTTTCATGACCTCAGGACGTCCCAAAGCATTTTACAGCCAATGAAATACTTTTGGAGTGGAGTCACTGTTGTAATGTGGGAAATGCGGCAGTCAGTTTGCGCACAGCAAGATCCCACAAACAGCAATGTGACAATGGCCAGCTAGTCGGTTTTAGTGATGTTGGTTGAGGGATAAATATTGGCCATGACAGGGGATAACTCCCCTGCTCTTCTTCAAAATAGTTCATGGATATTTTACATCCACCTGAGCGGGCAGACGGGGCCTCAGTTTAACATCTCATCTGAAAGATGGCACCTCTGACGGTGCAGCACTCAGTACTGCACTGAAGTGTCAGCCTAGATTTTTATGCTCAAGTCTCTGGGACTTGAACCCACAACCTTCTGACTCAGAGACAAGAGTGCTGCCCACTGAACCACGGCTGACACCGAGCCTGCAGTGTGATATATACAGGGGGAAATTGTTCACTTACATTCCACTACGGAAGTCATCCTTTATTTTCCTATATCCCAGTTTTGAACTTCAAAGATCCAGTGTTCCTCAAGGATCCTTGAGGAAGGTTTAGGGCTCTGTTGTCCTCGGACCCTGATCACCAGGCCCTCCTGGACCCCCTCCCCATGACATACCCATTCCATTGGGCCTGCCGGCCGCCTCCTGCCGCCTGACATTCGGCCTCTCCCCAGTGGCCAGCTGCTGGAAGGGTGGGGGTCTGAGGCTCGGGGGTTAATACTGTTTGGGCCTCATGCTGCCGAGCTCAGTGGGGGTTTAAGTTCAGTTCTCGGCCCCCACCCTGACCAAAGGGAGAATAACAGAGACACGGAAAAAGCGATGAAAAGCAGTAATGTAAGAAGGAAAGGCAGAGAGAAAGAGGAAGGAACAGAGACATTGGGGAATTGCTGGAAATTCTGCACTTTGCTAAAGAAAACACAAATTTGTATTATATTTCAGAAATCAAGACATTTAGCCATCTCTTTCCATCCATCCCATCTTCTTGCATTCTTTCATTTGACCTGCTTCTATCCAGCGGCCTCCTTTCTTTATCTATTCACCTCCTTCCACCATCATCCATCCCAACATCTGCAATCTATTTCACCATCTTCCATCCATTTATCTCATCTCCTGCAATCTGTTCTTCCTCGTTCAATATATCCATCTCATCTCTTGCACCCACCCATTTCTATCCATCTATTCTCTTCCACCTATCCCTCCTGCCATCAATTCATCCCATCACCCCCAGGATACCCTGAGAGGGCCTTTGCTGCTAGTTACTGGATGTATCCCAGTAATAGTTGTTCATAACACTCCACAGGCCACCAAGCACAAAAAGACTTCAGCAGTATCCAGACAAAGTTCTCTCTCAGGACTGCCTTGGATCCTGAGGGCGATTCCTGCTACCTGATCCCTGGCCAGTTGGAAACCATCACACAATGTAACTTCAACCAAACCACAAGGACATTCCTGGTCATCCACGGATGGACGGTAAGCACGTCAAATCGCAGACTGAAGGAAGTACTTCTGTCTTTGTTCGGTCAGTAAATGTAAATATTTTCAAACACTAATTGTTAATGTCTGCCAGTTAGGTTGAAATACATGTTACTGACAAGAGTCATCACAAAAAGCCCAACAACCGGTATGAAACTGGAGGAAAACAGGCCTCAAACACCACAAATCAACACTCCCTTCAAACAGACTCAACAATCCAATATCAAAGAAAGACTTGGCTTTATACAGCGCCTTTCCCATCTTCAGGAGGTCCCACAGCACTTTAAAGCCAATGAATTACTTTGGCATTGTAGCCACTCTTGTAATGTGGGAAACGCGGCAGCCAATCGCACAGCAAGCTCCCACAAACAGCAATGTGATAACGACCAGTTAATCTGCTTTTTTAATGATTAAAGTGGTTAAAGTTTTTAAATCTTTCTGGCGTAAGGAGCAAGCAACTAAAACATGGCTCTGATTACAGTCCAAGAGCTCACAACAGAGAGAAACAATACTGAGGGAAATTCTTTAACCTGCCTGTGCTGTGGGAGATCTGCCGAGAAACTGTCTCCTCATGCCTGAGCAGGGCCAGTCGGGCTCTCCTTGTTCGGGCTTATCTGACTTTTAGGGCCTTTGTCTTCCAACTCCACACAGTGGGTTACAGCGAGTGAATGAGGTGATGCTAATTATATTCACTTTGTAGGTCACCGGCATGTTTGAGAGCTGGATTCCGAAGCTAGTCCAGGCTTTATATGAGAGAGAGGGTGACTCCAATGTCATCGTGGTGGACTGGCTGACCCGAGCTCAACAGCACTATCCGATTGCAGCTGACAACACCAAGCTGGTCGGCCGTGACATCGCCCACTTGGTGGAGTGGCTGGAGGTGGGTGTCTCTCCTTTACCTCTTTTCTGCTCACTCTTCTGATTCTCAGCACTTCAGCTTCTGAATTTCGTGTTACTCTCATAAGTAAGTCTTAGTTCATCAAGAATATCTTCACCAGCCCCAATATCTAGGTCGGCTTTTGATAGTGAGTCCAGGATAACAAACAGACACATAGAAACATAGAAGATAGGAGCAGGAGTAGGCCATTCGGCCCCTCGAGCCTGCTCCGCCATTCAATGCGATCATGGCTGATCATCCAAACTCAGTACCCTGTCCCTGCTTTCTCCCCATACCCCTTGATCCCTTTAGCCTTAAGAAATATATCCAACTCCTTCTTGAATATATTTAATGAATTGGTCTCAACTGTCTTCTGTGGTAGAGAATTCCACAGGTTCACCACTCTCTGGGTGAAGAAATTCCTCCTCATCTCAGTCCTAAATGGCTTATCACTTATCCTTAGACTATGACCCCTGGTTCTGGACTCCCCGGCCATCAGAAACATCCTTCCTGCATACCATTAAACCTCACATCAGCCTTTAATTAGCAAATGAACATAAGAAATAGGAGCAGGAGTGGGCCATTCAGCCCCTCGAGCCTGCTCTGCCATTCAATTCACACCTTTCTGTAAATTGCTTTGGCCACTGAATCTGTCGTGTACCTCCACAGGATCCTCTCTCACACCAGCTTCATATCATTAAACCTCACATCAGCCTTTAATTAGCAAATGAACATAAGAAATAGGAGCAGGAGTGGGCCATTCGGCCCCTCGAGCCTGCTCTGCCATTCAATAAGATCATAGCTGATCATCTACCTCAACTCCACTTTCCTGCACTATCCCCATATCCCTTGATTCCCTTAATATCCAAAAATCTATCGATCTCTGTCTTGAATATACTCAACGACTGAGCCTCCACAGCCCTCTGGTAGAGAATTCCAAAGATTCACCACCCTCTGAGTGAAGAAATTTCTCCTCATCTCAGTCCTAAATGGCCGACCCCTTATTCTGAGACTGTGACCTCTGGTTCTAGACCCTCCGGCCAGGGGAAACATCCTCCCTGCATCTACCCTGTCAAGCCCTGTAAGAATTTTGTATGTTTCTATGAGATCACGTCTCATTCTTCTAAACTCTAGAGACTGTAGGCTTTGTCTACACAATCTCTCCTCATAGGACAATCCCCCCCCCCCCCCCTCCCATCCCAGGAATCAGTCTGATGAACCTTCGTTGCACGGGACATGGGATCGTTTATGTCCATCTGATATACCTCTATGGCAGGTATATCCTTAGGTAAGGAGACCAAAACTGTCCACAATACTCCAGGTGTGGTCTCACCAAGGCCGTATATAATTGCAGTAAGACGTCTTTACTCTTATACTCAAATCCCTTTGAACAATAGATGAACAAATCTAGAGCAGTAATATTATACATAATATGTAACTGCAGTAAAACAGACTTACATTTCTATAGTGCCTTTCACGTCCTCGGGACGTCCCAAAGCGCTTTACAGCCAATGAAGTGCTTTTTGAATTGTAGTCGCTGTTGTAATGTAGGAAACGTGACAGCCTATTTATGCACAGCAAGCTCCCACAAACAGCAATGTGATAATGACCAGATAATTTGTTTTAGTGAAGTTGATTGAGGATTGAATATTGGCCAGGACACCGGGGAGAACTCCCCTGCTCTCCTTCGAATAGTGACATGGGATCGTTTATGTCCATCTGATATTATCAGCTCCGAAGCTGAAAAACAATAAATGATCAGAATCTATCTGCTAAGCCATTATTCTGTAGTTACCCGTTGTACATTACTTTCCTTCTGTTGTCTCTCCAACTGTGAGTACTGTCCATGTACATCAGCCCACGGGACAGTATTACACCTAAGCGAGGAGCAATGCTTACTGAGGCTCTAATTCAGCAGGAAAGGGGTCAGGGAGCTGCATGACTCACTGGAAAGCATCTGTGACCTCATTCCTGTGCTAGCTCTGCACGGACTGTGCTGCATCTTTATGCCATGGGCCAGCTGGTCACATTGTGTGCGTCGGCCAGCCCACGGTGTGTTGGTGCATCCATCAGGGCTCGGCCCAAGCAGCATACACGGGGGCATATGGAACCCATGGGCAGGGACAGCCCAGCTGGTCTATCGAGCCCATTCCATTCGCTCATATTGCAACTGAGCGTAATGATCCTCAGCACTTCCCACCCACCAGCAACCATGTCATCTCCTGGGAAAGACAAAGAACAGCACAGATAAAAATCCCTAGGCCAACTCGGGGGTGGGGGGGAACCTGGGAAATGCCTCTCTGACCTCTGCAGGCATTGTAAACAATTTCCAGGAGATCCCAGTGACCATCGCACAACATCCAACCCACCTTTTATAGGTTATAATGTCAGTTGCAGTTGGGAACACAGTTTTCCCCATGGAGGTCAAGGAGCAGCAAGCATATGACTTGTACAGGCTTTCTGGATGTATTAAGTGTTAGTCACGGCTCTGAGCCAGATGGTCGTGTGTTCAAGTTCCACTCCAGAGACTTGAGCCCACAATCTAGGCTGACACTGCAGTAGTACTGAGAGAGTGCTGCACTGTGGGAGTTGGTGATTCTTTGGATGAGACATTAAACTGAGTCGCCCCCTTCAGGTGGATGTAAAAGACCTCACAGCACTATTTTGAAGAAGAGCTGGGGAGTTCTCCCCTGGGCCAATATTTATCCCTCAAATGTCAGTCAGTGGCTCAGTTGGTAGCACTCTTGCCTCTGAGTCAGAAGGTTGTGGGTTCAAGTCCCACTCCAGGGACAGTGAGCATATAAATCCAGGCTGACACTCCAGTGCAGTGCTGAGGGAGTGCTGCACTGTCGGAGGTGCCGTCTTTTGGATGAGACGTTAAACCGAGGCCCCGTCTGCTCTCTCAAGTGGACGTAAAAGATCCCATGACACTATTTCGAAGAAGAGCAGGGGAGTTATCCCCGATGTCCTGCGGCCAATATTTATCCCTCAACCAACATAAACAAAAACAGATTATCTGGTCATTATCACATTGCTGTTTGTGGGATCTTGCTGTGTGAAATTTGTTGAATCCGTGAATCTTAAGGTATGGTGTTCTTCAATAAATAGACGGAGACTGCAGATCAATAATCAACAGGTGTTTACTGGATGAGGGTAGTCTAAAAAACTAACAGTACAGATGCCTGCTCAAGGCTTATATACAGGTGTGGTCACTGCCAGTACTACAGTATACAGGAGCTGTAAAAGTAGTTCTCTCTTAAAGGCACATACACTACAATTCCTCCCCTTTTAGGTTAACAGTACCATAACATTCAAATAACAGTTAACACTTTAACATGCACATTTAACTGAAATAGTCCATTTATAGATTCAGTCTTTGGGGCGGCTTCCTGATCCTTTCTGGATAGCGCCTTTCCTGAGTGTCTTGTTCTTGGTGCGGAGGCGATTCTGGCCCCCTGTCGTTCATCAGTTTCCGCTGCTACTGTGTCTGGGGTTGATGCTACCGGTATGTCGGGTTCATCCCCAGGTACGCGAGACATGGGGTTGACTCATTCCTGTGACGCTAGGATCTGGTCGACATGGCATCTCACAATGTTCTCCCCGACATCCACTGTGTACATTAGTGGCCCCTGCCGTGTGCATATCGTTCCGGGTTGCCATTTCTCTGTTCGGTAGTCGCGGGCCAAGACTGGTTGTCCTACATTGAAGCTCCTTGTCGGCTTCTCATTGATGTGCCGGAATTGCTTATCCTCAACATTTCTTCGCACATTTGGTCTGAGCAAATCCAGACGAGATCTCAACCTTCAGTTAAAGAACATCATGGCCGGGGTCTGGTTGGTAACTGCATGTGTCGCATTTCTGTAGGCTAACAGGAAATTGTCCACCTTATGCTGTAGTGGAATGTCATCATCGCACATGGCCCTTACTGCCTTTTTAAAGGTTTGTACGAACCTCTCAGCCAATCCATTTGTGGCTGGATGATACGGGGCAGATGTGTAATGCCTTACCCCATTCCTTCTCATAAATTTCCGAAACTCTTCGGACACAAACTGTGGTCCGTTATCAGAGCAAATCTGCTCTGGCAAGCTGTTGCTGGCAAATATGGTCCGTAGGACTGCAATCGTTTTCTCCGTAGTGGTTGAGGACATTTTGATCACCTCAGGCCATTTCGAGTACGCATCCACTGCTATTAAGAACATTGAGTCCATGAATGGACCAGCAAAATCAATATGCACCTGTTGCCATGGAGAGGAGGGCCACTCCCATGGGTGTAGAGGGGCATGTGGTGGTGCATTTTGGACCTTCTGGCATCCTGAGCAGCTCTTTGTTAGGTCCTCGATTTGTTGATCGATCCCCGGCCCCCACACATAAGCCCTAGCAAGGCTTCTCATTTTAACCCCTCCCAGATGGCCTTCGTGAAGCTCATTGAGCACTCTCTCCCTTAACTTGGGTGGAATTACCACTCGGGATCCACACATCACTGTCCCCTGGCATACTGACAGCTGTTCTCTTCTGGATGAGAATGTTGGCAACAGTGAGTCGCCATGTGTTGGCCATCCCTTCACCGTCAAATCATATACCTGAGACAGTGTCGGATCATTTCGGGTCTCCTTCTCTATATCCGCGTTAGTTACTGGCAAGCGTTCAATTATCGACGAATAAAATATTTTGACAGGGTCCACTGCTGGTGCTTCCTCCACAGTAGGCAGTGGCAGGTGTGATAGTCCATCAGCGTTTCCATGCTGTTTCGTGCCCTTATACTCTATTTCATATTGGTTCGCCCCTAGAAAAAGGGACCATCTTTGTAGCCATTGTGCAGTCATCACCGGAACACCCTTCTTTGGATTAAAGATGGAGACAAGTGGTTGGTGGTCAGTCAGCAAGGTGAACTTCTGCCCGTGCAGATAGTGGTTGAATTTTTTTACTCCCATACTAGGCTGAGGGCCTCCCTGTCGATCTGGGCATAGTTGCGCTCGGCTGAGGTTAGTGACCGAGACGCAAAGGCTACTGGCCTCTCCAACCCGTCTGGGAATTTGTGCGACAGCATCGCTCCAATACCATAGGGTGATGCATCACACGCCAACCGAATTGGTAGTGCTGGGTTGAAATGGGCCAACACCTCTTTTGAAGTGATCAATTCTTTGCACTTCTGGAAAGCTCGTTTACATTCATCATTCCACTTCCATGGTACCCCCGTTTGCAGTAGGGTGTTCAGTGGGTGTAATACTGTAGACAAATTTGGTAAGAACTTATGGTAGTAGTTCACCAGCCCGAGGAACGACCTCAGTTGTGACACATTTTCCGGTGCTGGAGCCTTGACTACTGCCTCAATCTTTTCAGGGGACTTATGTAACCCCTCTTCATCAATAACATGGCCACAATACGAGATCTGCTTCTGGAAAAACTCGCACTTGTGGTGATTAGCTCGTAGCCCATATTCCTTCAATCTAGTGAGCACCTTCTCCAGGTTGGCGAGGTGATCACTGTCATTTTCGCCCGTGACCAGGATGTCGTCCAAATAACACTGGGTCCCTGGAATCCCTTGCAGGACTTGATCCATTGCCCTTTGCCAAATAGCCGGAGCCGATGCTACCCCGAACACCAGCCAGTTGTATTGGTAGAGACCTTTGTGAGTGTTGATCGTGAGGTATTGTTTCGAGGCTTCTTCTACCTCCATTTGCAGGTACGCCTGGGCCAGATCAATCTTAGTGAAGCGTTTTCCTCCAGATAGCGAGGCGAAAATATCTTCAATCCGTGGAAGCGGATATTGTACCGTGTGAAGGACTGGGTTCACTGTCACCTTAAAATCCCCACAGATGCAGACCTTCTTTGGTTCCCCAGGCGTATTACTCAACGACCTCTTCATTACAGGAACGATGGGTGTAGCCCACTCGCTCCAGTCCACTTTGGACAGTACTCCTGAACGTTCCAACCCTTCCAGCTCTGCTTCGACGGCTGGTCGGATCGCATAAGGCACCGATCTGGCCTTAAAAACTTTGGGCTTGCATTTTCCTCTATTTTAATCATCGCTGTTATGCCTTTTAGTGTTCCGAGTCCCTCCTGGAACACTTCTTGTGCGTCAGTTAGCATTTTTGACAGTCGTCCAGGTGTGACGTCGTCATCCTTTTTGGCCTCAACCTTCAGTGCCTGTATGGAATGCCAATCTAATTGTATCTTCCGGATCCATTCACGTCCTAGTAGTGGTGGTCCTCCATCTGGCAATACATATAGGTCAATTTTTGGTATTTCCTGGCCTTTGTATATCACGTTCACCCTTAGTTTTCCTTTGGGGTAGACTTTTTGCCCCGTGTACGTCTTCAAGACAATCTCTGTAGCTTTCAAGGGTATATGTGAGACTAGCCGCTTGTAGTTCCTTCGGTTTATGACTGTTAGGGCTGATCCTGTGTCCAATTCCATTTTCACTTGGACTCCGTCTATCTTGAGCGTGACCCAGATAGTCTGGTGATCCTCCATTTTTATTACATTATGTAGTTTCAGACACCCCAGCTCCTTGCTTCCGGAGTCTGTATCACTTTTCTGTTCGTCTGAACTACTGTCTGTCACCTTATGTACCTTTTTGTACTTCTCCTGTGGAGATTTCTTGCTGCTGGTTTTCTTCCCTGACCTGCAGACTCTTGCTATGTGTCCTGCTTTTCCACACTGTCTGCACACTTGGTCCTTGAACCAACAATCCTTCTGGTCGTGTATTGTTCTGCCGCAGCGATAACACTTCCCTGCTCCATATGACATTTCATTGGTGCCATATTCTTGCGGTCTCCGTTGTATCTCTGCAGCGCCCCGTGCGGCTGCTTCGTGTGATACTGCCATGCTGAAAGCCTTGTCCAGCGTAAGATCCTTTTCTGATAGAAGCTGTTTCTGGGTTCCTTCACTTTGAAGCCCACACACAAACTTGTCCCTTAACGTATCTGCTAGTCCCATTCCAAACTGGTAGTGTTTCGATAGCTTGCGCAGTTCCGTTAAATACTCAGCATTACTTTCGTCTTTATGCTGGTTCCTTTTGTGGAACTTAATTTCTGCTATCAGCAGCGGTGTGGGGTTTAAGTGGTCCTGTTGGATTTCCACTATGCTTTCGAAATCCTTATCCACTGGCTTCTCTGGGGTTATTAGGTTTCGCAGTAAGCCATACGTTTTTGCACCCATGGAATTCAACAAAACCAGTGCTTTCCTGGCATGTGGCACTTCATTCGCCTTGCAGTACACCTCAATGCGTTCCACATATGTCGCCCAATCTTCGACTTCATTGTCGAACGCTGTGACACTGCCACTCTTCGGCATCCCTGGGTGTGGTTAGACTGTCTAAAATGGCGTCTCCCGCGCTCTCCCTTCTTCTCCGCTGGCTCAAAATGGCGTCTCCCGCGCTTTCCTTTCTTCCCGCGCTCGCCCTTCTTCTCCGCTGCGGCTTCAAAAATGGCGTCTCCCGCGCTCTCCCTTCTTCTCCATGGCTCAAATGGCGTCTCCCGTGCTTCCTTTCTTTCCCCGCGGACGCTGCTCAGCCCTTGAGCCCTGGCTGCGTTTTGCGCGTTCTCCTGTGCGCCTCTCTCGTTGCCGCCGCTCGGTCCTGAACCCCGGCTGTGCTTTACCCTCTCTTTTTGTTTTCCGTTGACGCCGCTCGGTCTTCAACCCCCGGCTGCGCCCTGTGCGCTTTACCCTCTCTCTTACCCCGTCGACGCTGCTCGGCCTTTTCTGTGCCGTCGGTCGGCTCCAGCCGCCGCTGTCCGGGAAGGGTCTGCGCTGTACCTGTTGCCAGTCTGTTGCTGGATCGTCGTGGTTGGAGAACCAAGCCCAGCTCTCAACAGCCTCCCCTGCGATGTTCACTCTCTGCCGGATGACTGGGCAGTTGCTCGTGGTCGATGCCTGTGCTTCTGGCCTTGACTTTCTTCCACTGTTCTCCCGGAGCGAATCTTTGGGAGGAAATGCAGAGTTGCAGGTAGATTCGAATCGACCTCGTCGCCTCTGTTGAATCCGTGAATCTCAAGGTATGGTGTTCTTCAATAAATAGACGGAGACTGCAGATCAACAATCAACAGGTGTTTACTGGATGAGGGTAGTCTAAAAAACTAACAGTACAGATGCCTGCTCAAGGCTTATATACAGGTGTGGTCACTGCCGGTACTACAGTATACAGGAGCTGTAAAAGTAGTTCTCTCTTAATAAAGGCACATACACTACAGAATTGACTGCCATGTTTCCTACATTACAACAGTGACTCCCCTTCAAAAGTACTTCATTGGCTTTGGGATGTCCTGAGGTCATGAAAGGCGCTATATAAATGCAAGTTTTTTTTAATTGATCACTTGCTGATGATGAAACCCATGCATTCACCACAGTTACTGTGACAATACTCAAACAGAGGCTCAGATGTTTGGGCGTCTCAGGAGTGACTTCCCGCATAATACAAGCCGCATTGGGACCTGCAACCCGCAAACTGCTACCTTCTGATTCAGAGATGAGAGGTTGACCAACCTGAGCCAAGCTGACACTTTGAAAGGCAATGAGCCGGCTGACACACACCAAATGCAAGGCATCCAAATTTACAGATAGATATCGATCTAATTCTAGGTCTCACATCTGGAAAATATCTGTAGGCTGTGGGCGAATGTTGAGGAGGTGTGACGCATCTCCAATGTGCTGATTCTATTCACTAAAAAATAGTGCAAAACCACTATTTGTAAAATAATCTTCATCTCCAGAAAAAGTACCAGCTCGTGATTAAAAATCTCCTTTTTACTAAAAAAACAGCCAATGGACAATCAGAAAGTGCCACAAAAACTATCAATCAAATCCCTGATTTTTTCGCTCCGCACCCTTTCAGTGGCTGTGCAGGTATAGCATTTATACAGTAATCTTACACATTCCTCTAGCAACACAGGTCATCCCTTCCTTAGAGACCTTGGCCTAGAATTGGATTGCTTACAAATTCACGCTCCACGCCCAGTGCTCCACGCCCCAAGCACCTAATAAGTATATCAGTCCACTGGCCTCATTAGGATAGTACCAGTGATCTGGGGGCACCGGAGGCAGCTTGCTGGACCCGTGAGAGGGGGGTCAAGCAAATCGGCCAGCTCAGACACCGGCCGAGGGTCAGGAGAATCCGGTGGTGAGGGAATGCGATCGGAAGAGGGGGCAAGGTGACCGGCATCACCCACCCCAGCAGGTACATCCCCCGCCCCAACGTGTCCATAGAATCATAGAATGGTTACAGCACAGAGGGAGGCCATTCAGCCCATCGAGGCCGTGCCAGCTCTCTGCAAGAGCACTTCAGCTCGTCCCACTCCTCCAACCTTTCCCCGTAGCCCTGCAAATCTTTTTCCTTCAGGTACTTATCCAATTCCCTTTTGAAAGCAACAATTGAATCTGCCTCCACCACCTCCTACAGTGCATTCCAGATCCTAACCACTCGCTGCGAAAAAAACTTTTCCTCATGTCGCCTTTGGTTCTTCTGCTAATCACCTTAAATCTGTGTCCTCTGGTTCTCGACCCTTCCGCCAATGGGAACAGTTTCTCTCTCTACTCTGTCTAGACCCCTCATGATTTTGAACACCTCTATCAAATCTCCTCTCAACCTTCTCTACTCTAAGGAGAACAACCCCAGCCTCCCAGTCTATCCACATAACTGAAGTCCCTCATTCCTGGAACCATTCTTGTAAATCTTTTCTGCACCCTCTCTAAGGCCTTCACATCCTTCCTAAAGTACGGTGCCCAGAATTGGACACAATACTCCAGTTGAGGCCGAACCAGTGTTTAATGAAGGTTCATCATAACTTCCTTGCTTTTGTACTCTATACCTCTATTTATGAAGCTCAGGATCCCGTGTGCTTTTTGAACTGTTTCCTCAACCTGCCCTGCCACCTTCAACGATTTGTGCACATATACCCCCAGGTCTCTCTGTTCATGCACCCCCTTTAGAATTGTACCCTTTAGTTTATATTGCCTCTCCTCATTCTTCCTACCAAAATGTATCACTTCGCACTTTTCTGTGTTAAATTTCATCTGCCACGTGTCCACCCATTCCACCAGCCTGTCTATGTCCTCTTGAAGTCTATCGCTATCCTCCTCACTGTTCACTATATTTCCAAGTTTTGTGTCATCTGCAAATTTTGAAATAGTGCCCTGTATACCTAAGTCCAAATCATTAATATATATCAAGAAAAGCAGTGGTCCTAGTACCGACCCCTGGGGAACACCACTGTACACCTTCCTCCAGTCCGATAAATAACGGTTCTCTCTGTTTCCTGTCACTTAACCAATTTCGTATCCATGCTGCCACTGTCCCTTTTATTGCATGAGCTTCAACTTTGCTGGCAAGCCTATTATGTGACACTTTATCAAATGCCTTTTGGAATCCATGTACACCACATCAACCGCACTGCCCTCATCAACCCTCTCTGTTACCTCATCAAAAATCTCAATCAAGTTGGTTAAACACGATTTGCCTTTAACAAATCTGTGCTGGTTTTACTTAATTAATCCACACTTGTCCAAGTGACTGCTAATTTTATCCCAGATTATCATTTCTAAAAGCTTCCCCACCACCGAGGTTAAACTGACTGGCCTGTAGTTGCTGGGTTTATCCTTGCACCCTTTTTTGAACAAGGGTGTAACATTTGCAATTTTCTAGTCCTCTGGCACCACCCTCGTATCCAAGGAGGATTGGAAGATTATGACCAATACCTCCGCAATTTACACCTTTACTTCCCTCAGCATCCTAGGATCCATCTCATCCGGTACTGGTGACTTATCTACTTTAAGTACAGCCAGCCTTTCTAGTACCACCTCTTTATCAATTTTTATCCCATCCAGTATCTTCACTACCTCCTCTTTCACTATGACTTTGGCAACATCCTCTTCCTTGGTAAAGACAGATGCAAAGTTCTCGTTTAGTACCTCAGCCATGCCCTCTGCCTCCATGCGTAGGTCTCCATTTTGGTCCCTAATCGGCCCCACCCCTTCTCTTACTACCTATTTACTATTTATATGCCTATAGTTGAATTCCCTTTTATGTTAGCTGCCAATCTATTCTCATACTCTCTTTGCCCCTCTTATTTCCTTTTTCACATCCCCTTTGAACTTTCTATATTCAGCCTGATTCTCGCTTATATTCTCAACCTGACATCTGTTATACACCCTTTTTTCTGCATTATCTTGCTCTCTATCTCTTTTGTCATCCAGGGAGCTCTGGCTTTGGTTGCCCTACCTTTCCCCCTCATGGGAATGTACCTCGACTGTACCCGAACCATCTCCTCTTTAAAGGCAGCCCATTGTTTGATTACAGTTTTGCCTGCCAATCTTTGATTCCAATTTACCCAGGCCAGATCCATTCTCAACCCACTGAAATTGGCCTTCCTCCAATTAATTAGTTGTATGCTAGATTGCTCCCTGTCCTTTTCCATTGCTAGTCTAAATCTTATGATACTATGATCACTGTTCCCTACATGTTCCCCCACTGACACTTGCTATACTTGACCCACCTCATTCCCCAGAACCAGATCCAGCAATGCCTCCTTCCTCGTTGGGCCGGAAATGTACTGATCAAGAAAGTTCTCCTGAACACACTTCAGAAATTCTTCCCCCTCTCTGCCCTTTACACAATTACTATCCTAGTCCATAAAGAGATAGAGAGCAAGATAATGCAGAAAAAAGGGTGTATAACAGATGTCAGGTTGAGAATATAAGAGAGAATCAGGCTGAATATAGAAAGTTCAAAGGGGATGTGAAAAAGGAAATAAGAGGGGCAAAGAGAGTATGAGAATAGATTGGCAGCCAACATAAAAGGGAATTCAACTATAGGCATATAAATAGTAAATGGGTAGTAAGAGGAGGGATGGGGCTGATTAGGGACCAAAAAGGAGACCTACGCATGGAGGCAGAGGGCATGGCTGAGGTACTAATTGAGTACTTTGCATCTGTCTCTACTCTATAGTTCTTACACCTCTCTGTAATTTTCCAGCAAATTTGCTCCTCTATATCCATCCCACTAGTAATGGCACCTCTATTATTTCACAACTTTAAACAAATAGATGAAGTCCTTGACTCCTCCAGGACATCCTCTTTCTCCAGCGCTACAATATTCTCCTTAATCAATACTGCCATCCCACCTCCTTTCTTTCCTTCTCCTATCTTTCCTGAAAACCTTATACAGGAATTCTTTTGTACCCAATGCAGCCCTTTTTTGAGCCAGGTCTCTGTTATCGCCACAACATCATATTCCCATGTGACTATTTGTGCCTGCACCTCACCAACCTTATTTACCACACTTTGTGCGTTTACACACATGCACTATAAACCTATCTTAGACCTTCTTGTATTCTCTCTTAATAATAATAATAATTAATAATTCAACTTTATTGTCATTGTACAATGCACAAGTACATGAACAACGAAATGTGATCTTGCAAGCTCCCATGAGTCCAGTACAAATAACATTAACATTAAACGTAAATAGCACCGTCCTGGGAGAAGCAAAGCCGCTGCGTCTGTGCGCGCCGCCATTCCATTTCCACCATTCCTCCTGTCCGACAATCTTCAGCCCAACGCCCGGGCCTGCTCACCAGCCACCCCTCCCGGGGCTCCTTCCGTGACCTTCTGCACCTGGTCTTCCCTGATGGTCACCCCTCCAGGTACTAACCAGGCCTGGCTCTGCTTAGCTTCCAAGCCTTGCCAGTGACCCTGTCCCTAGTCCCAGGAACAGGGCTGACCCCACCTAATACCGTACTATTTCTTACTCTACTGCTATCCGTCTCTCCCAATCCTTTGTGCGCCTTGTTTCTGCTTTCTAATGCCAGATCCTGTTGCCCATCCCCCTGCCAAATTAGTTTAAACCCTCCCGCGAGGATATTGGTCCCGGCTCTGTTGAGGTGCAACCCGTCCGGCCTGTACAGATCCCACCTCCCCCAGATCCGGTCATAATGTCGCAGGAATCTGAAGCACTCCCTCCTGCACCATCTCTCCAGCCACGCATTCATCTGCTCTATCCTCATATTTCTATACTCACTAGCTCGTGGCACCGGGACTAATATGGAGATTACTACCTTTGAGGTCCTGCTTTTTAATCTTTTTCCTAGCTCCCTAAAATCTGCCTGCAGGACCTCATCCCTCTTTCTAACTATGTCATTGATACCAATATGGACAAGACCTCTGGCTGTTCTCCCTCCCCCTTCAGAATGTTCTGCAGATGCCCCAGCGCATCCATCCCCCGCCCCATGTATTGGTGAGTGGAATGGTCCATCCATCCCCCGCCCCATGTATTGGTGAGTGGAACGGTCCATCCATCCCCCGCCCCATGTATTGGTGAGTGGACCGGTCCATCCATCCCCCGCCCCATGTTTTGGTGAGTGGACCGGTCCATCCATCCCCCGCCCCATGTATTGGTGAGTGGACCGGTCCATCCATCCCCCGCCCCATGTATTGGTGAGTGGAACGGTCCATCCATCCCCCGCCCCATGTATTGGTGAGTGGACAGGCCCATCCATCCCCCGCCCCATGTATTGGTGAGTGGACCGGTCCATCCATCCCCCGCCCCATGTATTGGTGAGTGGACTGGTCCATCCACCCCCGCCCCATGTATTTGTGAATGGAACAGTCCATCCATCCCCCGCCCCATGTATTGGTGAGTGGACCGGTCCATCCATCCCCCGCCCCATGTATTGGTGAGTGGAACGGTCCATCCATCCCCTCTTCCATGTATTGGTGAGTGGACCGGTCCATCCATCCCCCGCCCCATGTATTGGTGAGTGGAACGGTCCATTCATCCCCTCCCCCATGTATTGGTGAGTGGAACGGTCCATCCATCCCCTCCCCCATGTATTGGTGAATGGAACGGTCCATCCATCCCCCGCCCCATGTATTGGTGAGTGGACTGGTCCATCCACCCGTGCCCCATGTATTGGTGAGTGGACCGGTCCATCCACCCCCGCCCCATGTATTGGTGAGTGGACCGGTACATCCATCCCTGCCCCATGTATTGGTGAGTGGACCGGTCTATCCATCCCCCGCCCCATGTATTGGTGAGTGGACTGGTCCATCCATCCATCCCCTGCCCCATGTATTGGTGAGGGGAACTGTCCATCCATCCCCTGCCCCATGTATTGGTGAGTGGACTGGTCCATCCATCCCCCGCCCCATGTATTGGTGAGTGGACTGGTCCATCCATCCCCCGCCCCATGTATTGGTGAGTGGAACGGTCCATCCATCCCCCGCCCCATGTATTGGTGAGTGGAACGGTCCATCCATCCCCAGCCCCATGTATTGGTGAGTGGAACGGTCCATTCATCCCCCACCCCAAGTATTGGTGTGTGGACCGGTCCATCCATCCGCCACCCTATGTATTGGTGAGTGGACCGGTCCATCCATCCCCCGCCCCATGTATTGGTGAGTGGAATGGTCCATCCATCCCCCGCCCCGTGTATTGGTGAGTGGAACAGTCCATTCAGTTCTGCTCTGATGTGAAATATGAACCTGAGATTTCTGTCTTCAATGACAGCACTGGTTACACTTCCACTATGTAAAAGGTTTTGAGGGGCTGAATGGCCTCGTCCTGTCCCTAGGAATGCTATAGAAATGACGTAAAACAATAAGTGTATTTTCTATTTGCTCACATTAGGAACAACTGAACTTTCCCTCCGAGCACATCCACATGTTGGGGTACAGTCTGGGGGCTCACGTTGCGGGGTTCGCAGGAAGTTATGGGGCACACAGAGTTGGCCGGATAACAGGTGAGAGCACATGGTACAGTCCGGATCATGTACATCCCAGCTTAACAGGTTAGTGTGAATGTGAGAGGGATTGTGAGGGCACAGTGAGTGTGAGGGGTTTGAGAGTGAGTGTGAGGAGAGGAGAGCGAGTGTGAGGGGTTTGAGAGTGAGTGTGAGGAGAGGGAGAGCGAGTGTGAGGAGAGGGAGAGCGAGTGTGAGGAGAGGGAGAGGGAGAGCGAGTGTGAGGAGAGGGAGAGGGAGAGCGAGTGCGAGGAGAGGGAGTGCGAGGAGAGGGGAGTGCGAGGAGAGGGAAGGGGAGCGCGAGGAGAGGGAGGGGGAGCGCGGGGAGAGGGAGCGCGAGGAGAGGGGTGTGTGCGGGAGCGCGAGGAGAGGGGGGAGTGCGGGAGCGCGAGGAGAGGGGGGAGTGCGGGAGCGCGAGGAGAGGGGGGAGTGCGGGAGCGCGAGGAGAGGGGGGAGTGCGGGAGCGCGAGGAGAGGGAGAGCGAGCGCGAGGGGAGGGAGAGCGCGCGCGAGGGGAGGGAGAGCGCGCGTGTGGGGAGGGAGAGCGCGCGCGTGGGGAGGGAGAGCGAGTGCGAGGGGAGGGAGAGCGAGTGCGAGGGGAGCGAGAGCGAGTGCGTGGGGAGGGAGTGCGAGTGAGGAGGGAGAGCGAGTGCGAGGGGAGGGAGAGCGAGTGCGAGGGGAGGGAGAGCGAGTGAGGGGAGGGAGAGCGAGTGTGGGGAGGGAGAGCGAGTGTGGGGAGTGTGAGGAGGGAGTGAGAAGGAGTGCGAGGAGAGGGAGAGCGAGTGCGAAGGGAGGGAGAGCGAGTGCGAGAGTAGGGAGAGCGAGTGCGAGGGGAGGGAGAACGAGTGAGGGGAGGGAGAGCGAGTGTGAGGGGAGGGAGAGCGAGTGAGGGGAGGGAGAGCGAGTGTGGGGAGGGAGAGCGAGTGAGGGGAGGGAGAGCGAGTGTGGGGAGGGAGTGCGAGTGTGAGGAGGGAGTGAGAAGGAGTGCGAGGAGAGGGAGAGCGAGTGCGAGGAGAGGGGAGAGCGAGTGCGAGGAGATGGGAGAGCGAGTGCGAGGAGATGGGAGAGCGAGTGCGAGGAGAGGGAGAGCGAGTGCGAGGAGAGGGGAGAGGGAGAGCGAGTGGGAGGAGAGGGAGAACGAGTGCGAGGAGAGGGGAGAGCGAGTGCGAGGAGAGGGAGTGCGAGTGCGAGGAGAGGGAGGGCGAGTGCGAGCAGAGGGAGGGCGAGTGCGAGCAGAGGGAGGGCGAGTGCGAGCAGAGGGAGGGCGAGTGCGAGCAGAGGGCGGGCGAGTGCGAGGAGAGGGAGGGCGAGTGCGAGGAGAGGGAGAGCGAGAGCGAGTGCGAGGAGAGGGGAGAGCGAGTGCGAGGAGAGGGAGAGCGAGTGCGAGGAGAGGGAGAGCGAGTGCGAGGAGAGGGGGAGGGAGAGCGAGTGTGGGGAGGGAGAGCGAGTGAGGGGAGGGAGAGCGAGTGTGAGGAGGGAGAGCGAGTGTGAGGAGAGGGAGAGCGAGTGTGAGGAGAGGGCGAGTGTGAGGGGAGGGAGAGCGAGTGTGAGGGGAGGGAGAGCGAGTGTGAGGGGAGGGAAAGCGAGTGAGGTGAGGGAGAGGGCGAGTGTGAGGAGAGGGAGAGCGAGTGTGAGGGGAGGAAGAGCGAGTGTGAGGAGAGGGAGAGCGAGTGTGAGGAGAGGGAGAGCGAGTGTGAAGAGAGGTAGAGTGAGCGTGATGAGAGGAAGAGCGAGTGTGAGGGGAGGGAGTGTGAGGGGAGGGAGTGTGAGGAGAGGGAGAGCGAGTGTGAGGAGAGGGAGAGCGAGTGTGAGGAGAGGGCGAGCGAGTGTGAGGAGAGGGCGAGCGAGTGTGAGGAGAGGGGAGAGCGAGTGTGAGGAGAGGGAGAGCGAGTGTGAGGAGAGGGAGAGCGAGTGTGAGGAGAGGGAGAGCGAGTGTGAGGGGAGGGAGAGCGAGTGTGAGGAGAGTGAGACCGAGTGTGAGGAGAGTGAGAGCGAGTGTGAGGAGAGGGAGAGCGAGTGTGAGGAGAGGGCGAGCGAGTGTGAGGAGAGGGCGAGCGAGTGTGAGGAGAGGGAGACCGAGTGTGAGGAGAGGGAGAGCGAGTGTGAGGAGAGGGAGAGCGAGTGTGAGGAGAGGGAGAGCGAGTGTGAGGAGAGGGAGAGCGAGTGTGAGGAGAGGGAGAGCGAGTGTGAGGAGAGGGCGAGCGAGTGTGAGGAGAGGGCGAGCGAGTGTGAGGAGAGGGGAGAGCGAGTGAGGAGAGGGAGAGCGAGTGTGAGGAGAGGGAGAGCGAGTGTGAGGGGAGGGAGAGCGAGTGTGAGGAGAGGGAGAGCGTGTGAGGGGAGGGAGAGCGAGTGTGAGGGGAGGGAGAGGGCGAGTGTGAGGAGAGGGAGAGCGAGTGTGAGGAGAGGAAGAGCGAGTGTGAGGAGAGGGAGAGCGAGTGTGAAGAGAGGTAGAGCGAGCGTGATGAGAGGAAGAGCGAGTGTGAGGGGAGGGAGTGTGAGGGGAGGGAGTGTGAGGAGAGGGGAGGGAGTGTGAGGAGAGGGAGAGCGAGTGTGATGAGAGGGAGAGCGAGTGAGAGGGGAGGGAGTGTGAGGAGAGGGAGAGCGAGTGTGAGGAGAGGGAGAGCGAGTGTGAGGAGAGGGAGAGCGAGTGTGAGGAGAGGGAGAGCGAGTGTGAGGAGAGGGAGAGCGAGTGTGAGGAGAGGGAGAGCGAGTGTGAGGAGAGGGAGAGCGAGTGTGAGGAGAGGGAGAGCCAGTGTGAGGAGAGGGAGAGCGAGTGTGAGGAGAGGGAGAGCGAGTGTGAGGAGAGGGAGAGCGAGTGTGAGGAGAGGGAGAGCGAGTGTGAGGAGAGGGAGAGCGAGTGTGAGGAGAGGGAGAGCGAGTGTGAGGAGAGGGAGAGCGAGTGTGAGGAGAGGGAGAGCGAGTGTGAGGAGAGGGAGAGCGAGTGTGAGGAGAGGGAGAGCGAGTGTGAGGAGAGGGAGAGCGAGTGTGAGGAGGGAGAGCGAGTGAGGGGAGGGAGAGCGAGTGAGAGGAGAGGGAGTGCGAGTGTGAGGGGAGGGAGAGCGAGTGTGAGGGGAGGGAGAGCGAGTGTGAGGGGAGGGAGAGCGAGTGTGAGGGGAGGGAGAGCGAGTGTGAGGGGAGGGAGAGCGAGTGTGAGGGGAGGGAGAGCGAGTGTGAGGGGAGGGAGAGCGAGTGTGAGGGGAGGGAGAGCGAGTGTGAGGGGAGGGAGAGCGAGTGTGAGGGGAGGGAGAGCGAGTGTGAGGGGAGGGAGAGCGAGTGTGAGGGGAGGGAGAGCGAGTGTGAGGGGAGGGAGAGCGAGTGTGAGGGGAGGGAGAGCGCGTGTGAGGGGAGGGAGAGCGCGTGTGAGGGGAGGGAGAGCGCGTGTGAGGGGAGGGAGAGCGCGTGTGAGGGGAGGGAGAGCGCGTGTGAGGGGAGGGAGAGCGAGTGTGAGGGGAGGGAGAGCGAGTGTGAGGGGAGGGAGAGCGAGTGTGAGGGGAGGGAGAGCGAGTGTGAGGGGAGGGAGAGCGAGTGTGAGGGGAGGGAGAGCGAGAGTGAGGGGAGGGAGAGCGAGTGTGAGGGGAGGGAGAGCGAGTGTGAGGGGAGGGAGAGCGAGTGTGAGGGGAGGGCGAGCGAGTGTGAGGGGAGGGCGAGCGAGTGTGTGGGGAGGGAGAGCGAGTGTGAGGGGAGGGAATGCGAGTGTGAGGGGAGGGAGAGCGAGTGAGGGGAGGGAGAGCGAGTGTGAGGGGAGGGAGAGCGAGTGTGAGGGGAGGGAGAGCGAGTGAGGGGAGGGAGTGCGAGGAGAGGGAGAGCGAGTGCGAGGAGAGGGAGAGCGAGTGCGATGAGAGGGAGAGCGAGTGAGAGGAGGGAGTGTGAGGAGAGGGAGAGCGAGTGTGAGGAGAGGGAGAGCGAGTGTGAGGAGAGGGAGAGCGAGTGTGAGGAGAGGGAGAGCGAGTGTGAGGGGAGGGAGAGCGAGTGTGAGGGGAGGGAGAGCGAGTGTGAGGGGAGGGAGAGCGAGTGTGAGGGGAGGGAGAGCGAGTGTGAGGGGAGGGAGAGCGAGTGTGAGGGGAGGGAGAGCGAGTGTGAGGGGAGGGAGAGCGAGTGTGAGGGGAGGGAGAGCGAGAGTGAGGGGAGGGAGAGCGAGTGTGAGGGGAGGGAGAGCGAGTGTGAGGGGAGGGAGAGCGAGTGTGAGGGGAGGGCGAGCGAGTGTGAGGGGAGGGCGAGCGAGTGTGTGGGGAGGGAGAGCGAGTGTGAGGGGAGGGAATGCGAGTGTGAGGGGAGGGAGAGCGAGTGAGGGGAGGGAGAGCGAGTGTGAGGGGAGGGAGAGCGAGTGTGAGGGGAGGGAGAGCGAGTGAGGGGAGGGAGTGCGAGGAGAGGGAGAGCGAGTGCGAGGAGAGGGAGAGCGAGTGCGATGAGAGGGAGAGCGAGTGAGAGGAGGGAGTGTGAGGAGAGGGAGAGCGAGTGTGAGGAGAGGGAGAGCGAGTGTGAGGAGAGGGAGAGCGAGTGTGAGGAGAGGGAGAGCGAGTGTGAGGGGAGGGAGAGCGAGTGTGAGGGGAGGGAGAGCGAGTGTGAGGGGAGGGAGAGCGAGTGTGAGGGGAGGGAGAGCGAGTGTGAGGGGAGGGAGAGCGAGTGTGAGGGGAGGGAGAGCGAGTGTGAGGGGAGGGAGAGCGAGTGTGAGGGGAGGGAGAGCGAGTGTGAGGGGAGGGAGAGCGAGTGTGAGGGGAGGGAGAGCGAGTGTGAGGGGAGGGGAGAGCGAGTGTGAGGAAAGGGGAGAGCGAGTGTGAGGAGAGGGGAGAGCGAGTGTGAGGAGAGGGGAGAGCGAGTGTGAGGAGAGGGAGAGCGAGTGTGAGGAGAGGGAGAGCGAGTGTGAGGAGAGGGAGAGCGAGTGTGAGGAGAGGGAGAGCGAGTGTGAGGAGAGGGAGAGCGAGTGTGAGGAGAGGGAGAGCGAGTGTGAGGAGAGGGAGAGCGAGTGTGAGGAGAGGGCGAGCGAGTGTGAGGAGAGGGGAGAGGGAGTGAGGAGAGGGAGAGCGAGTGTGAGGGGAGGGAGAGCGAGTGTGAGGGGAGGGAGAGCGAGTGTGAGGAGAGGGAGAGCGAGTGTGAGGAGAGGGAGACCGAGTGTGAGGAGAGTGAGAGCGAGTGTGAGGAGAGGGAGAGCGAGTGTGAGGAGAGGGAGAGCGAGTGTGAGGAGAGGGCGAGCGAGTGTGAGGAGAGGGAGACCGAGTGTGAGGAGAGTGAGAGCGAGTGTGAGGAGAGGGAGAGCGAGTGTGAGGAGAGGGAGAGCGAATGTGAGGAGAGGGCGAGCGAGTGTGAGGAGAGGGCGAGCGAGTGTGAGGAGAGGGCGAGCGAGTGTGAGGAGAGGGGAGAGCGAGTGAGGAGAGGGAGAGCGAGTTTGAGGAGAGGGAGAGCGAGTGTGAGGGGAGGGAGAGCGAGTGTGAGGAGAGGGAGAGCGAGTGTGAGGGGAGGGAGAGCGTGTGAGGGGAGGGAGAGCGAGTGTGAGGGGAGGGAGAGGGCGAGTGTGAGGAGAGGGAGAGCGAGTGTGAGGAGAGGGAGAGCGAGTGTGAAGATAGGTAGAGCGAGCGTGATGAGAGGAAGAGCGAGTGTGAGGGGAGGGAGTGTGAGGGGAGGGAGTGTGAGGAGAGGGAGAGCGAGTGTGAGGAGAGGGAGAGCGAGTGTGAGGAGAGGGAGAGCGAGTGTGAGGAGAGGGAGAGCGAGTGTGATGAGAGGGAGAGCGAGTGAGAGGGGAGGGAGTGTGAGGAGAGGGAGAGCGAGTGTGAGGAGAGGGAGAGCGAGTGTGAGGAGAGGGAGAGCGAGTGTGAGGAGAGGGAGAGCGAGTGTGAGGAGAGGGAGAGCGAGTGTGAGGAGAGGGAGAGCGAGTGTGAGGAGAGGGAGAGCGAGTGTGAGGAGAGGGAGAGCGAGTGTGAGGAGAGGGAGAGCGAGTGTGAGGAGAGGGAGAGCGAGTGTGAGGAGAGGGAGAGCGAGTGTGAGGAGAGGGAGAGCGAGTGTGAGGAGAGGGAGAGCGAGTGTGAGGAGAGGGAGAGCGCGCGCGAGGGGAGGGAGAGCGCGCGTGTGGGGAGGGAGAGCGCGCGCGTGGGGAGGGAGAGCGAGTGCGAGGGGAGGGAGAGCGAGTGCGAGGGGAGCGAGAGCGAGTGCGTGGGGAGGGAGTGCGAGTGAGGAGGGAGAGCGAGTGCGAGGGGAGGGAGAGCGAGTGCGAGGGGAGGGGGGAGTGCGGGAGCGCGAGGAGAGGGAGAGCGAGCGCGAGGGGAGGGAGAGCGCGCGCGAGGGGAGGGAGAGCGCGCGCGAGGGGAGGGAGAGCGCGCGTGTGGGGAGGGAGAGCGCGCGCGTGGGGAGGGAGAGCGCGCGCGTGGGGAGGGAGAGCGAGTGCGAGGGGAGGGAGAGCGAGTGCGAGGGGAGCGAGAGCGAGTGCGTGGGGAGGGAGTGCGAGTGAGGAGGGAGAGCGAGTGCGAGGGGAGGGAGAGCGAGTGCGAGGGGAGGGAGAGCGAGTGAGGGGAGGGAGAGCGAGTGTGGGGAGGGAGAGCGAGTGTGGGGAGTGTGAGGAGGGAGTGAGAAGGAGTGCGAGGAGAGGGAGAGCGAGTGCGAAGGGAGGGAGAGCGAGTGCGAGAGTAGGGAGAGCGAGTGCGAGGGGAGGGAGAACGAGTGAGGGGAGGGAGAGCGAGTGTGAGGGGAGGGAGAGCGAGTGAGGGGAGGGAGAGCGAGTGTGGGGAGGGAGAGCGAGTGAGGGGAGGGAGAGCGAGTGTGGGGAGGGAGTGCGAGTGTGAGGAGGGAGTGAGAAGGAGTGCGAGGAGAGGGAGAGCGAGTGCGAGGAGAGGGGAGAGCGAGTGCGAGGAGATGGGAGAGCGAGTGCGAGGAGATGGGAGAGCGAGTGCGAGGAGAGGGAGAGCGAGTGCGAGGAGAGGGGAGAGGGAGAGCGAGTGGGAGGAGAGGGAGAACGAGTGCGAGGAGAGGGGAGAGCGAGTGCGAGGAGAGGGAGTGCGAGTGCGAGGAGAGGGAGGGCGAGTGCGAGCAGAGGGAGGGCGAGTGCGAGCAGAGGGAGGGCGAGTGCGAGGAGAGGGAGAGCGAGAGCGAGTGCGAGGAGAGGGGAGAGCGAGTGCGAGGAGAGGGAGAGCGAGTGCGAGGAGAGGGGGAGGGAGAGCGAGTGTGGGGAGGGAGAGCGAGTGAGGAGAGGGAGAGCGAGTGTGAGGAGAGGGCGAGTGTGAGGGGAGGGAGAGCGAGTGTGAGGGGAGGGAGAGCGAGTGTGAGGGGAGGGAAAGCGAGTGAGGTGAGGGAGAGGGCGAGTGTGAGGAGAGGGAGAGCGAGTGTGAGGGGAGGAAGAGCGAGTGTGAGGAGAGGGAGAGCGAGTGTGAGGAGAGGGAGAGCGAGTGTGAAGAGAGGTAGAGTGAGCGTGATGAGAGGAAGAGCGAGTGTGAGGGGAGGGAGTGTGAGGGGAGGGAGTGTGAGGAGAGGGAGAGCGAGTGTGAGGAGAGGGAGAGCGAGTGTGAGGAGAGGGCGAGCGAGTGTGAGGAGAGGGGAGAGCGAGTGTGAGGAGAGGGAGAGCGAGTGTGAGGAGAGGGAGAGCGAGTGTGAGGAGAGGGAGAGCGAGTGTGAGGGGAGGGAGAGCGAGTGTGAGGAGAGTGAGAGCGAGTGTGAGGAGAGGGAGAGCGAGTGTGAGGAGAGGGCGAGCGAGTGTGAGGAGAGGGCGAGCGAGTGTGAGGAGAGGGCGAGCGAGTGTGAGGAGAGGGAGAGCGAGTGTGAGGAGAGGGAGAGCGAGTGTGAGGAGAGGGAGAGCGAGTGTGAGGAGAGGGAGAGCGAGTGTGAGGAGAGGGAGAGCGAGTGTGAGGAGAGGGCGAGCGAGTGTGAGGAGAGGGCGAGCGAGTGTGAGGAGAGGGGAGAGCGAGTGAGGAGAGGGAGAGCGAGTGTGAGGAGAGGGAGAGCGAGTGTGAGGGGAGGGAGAGCGAGTGTGAGGGGAGGGAGAGCGAGTGTGAGGAGAGGGAGAGCGTGTGAGGGGAGGGAGAGCGAGTGTGAGGGGAGGGAGAGGGCGAGTGTGAGGAGAGGGAGAGCGAGTGTGAGGAGAGGAAGAGCGAGTGTGAGGAGAGGGAGAGCGAGTGTGAAGAGAGGTAGAGCGAGCGTGATGAGAGGAAGAGCGAGTGTGAGGGGAGGGAGTGTGAGGGGAGGGAGTGTGAGGAGAGGGAGAGCGAGTGTGATGAGAGGGAGAGCGAGTGAGAGGGGAGGGAGTGTGAGGAGAGGGAGAGCGAGTGTGAGGAGAGGGAGAGCGAGTGTGAGGAGAGGGAGAGCGAGTGTGAGGAGAGGGAGAGCGAGTGTGAGGAGAGGGAGAGCGAGTGTGAGGAGAGGGAGAGCGAGTGTGAGGAGAGGGAGAGCGAGTGTGAGGAGAGGGAGAGCGAGTGTGAGGAGAGGGAGAGCCAGTGTGAGGAGAGGGAGAGCGAGTTTGAGGAGAGGAGAGCGAGTGTGAGGAGAGGGAGAGCGAGTGTGAGGAGAGGGAGAGCGAGTGTGAGGAGAGGAGAGCGAGTGTGA
>NC_140999.1:74812972-74828318 GCF_052327205.1 Somniosus microcephalus | reverse complement strand
ACTCGCTCTCCCTCCCCTCCCACTCGCTCTCCCTCCCCTCACACTCGCTCTCCCCTCCCCTCACACTCGCTCTCCCTCCCCTCACACTCGCTCTCCCTCCCCTCACACTCGCTCTCCCTCCCCTCACACTCGCTCTCCCTCCCCTCACACTCGCTCTCCCTCCCCTCACACTCGCTCTCCCTCCCCTCACACTCGCTCTCCCCTCCCCTCACACTCGCTCTCCCTCCCCTCACACTCGCTCTCCCTCCCCTCACACTCGCTCTCCCTCCCCTCACACTCGCTCTCCCTCCCCTCACACTCGCTCTCCCTCCCCTCACACTCGCTCTCACCTCTCCTCACACTCGCTCTCCCTCTCCTCACTCGCTCTCCCCTCTCCTCACACTCGCTCTCCCTCCCCTCACACTCGCTCTCCCTCCCCTCACACTCGCTCTCCCTCCCCTCACACTCGCTCTCCCTCCCCTCCCCCTCCCCTCCCACTCGCTTTCCCTACCCTCCCACTCGCTCTCCCTCCCACTCGCTCGCCCTCCCCTCACACTCGCTCGCCCTCTCCTCACACTCGCTCTCCCTCTCCTGCTCCCTCCCCTCACGCTCCCTCCACTCGCGCTCTCTCTTACTCTCATCGCGCTCGCTCTACCTCTCTTCGCGACCTCTCTCGCGCTCGCTCTCCCTCTCCTCGCGCTCGCTCTCCCTCTCCTCGCGCTCGCTCGCCCTCTCCCTCCCCTCGCACTCGCTCTCCCTCCCCTCGCACTCGCCCTCCCCTCGCACTCGCCCTCCCCTCGCACTCGCTCTCCCTCCCATCGCTCTCCCTCCCCTCGCTCTCCCTCCACTCGCTCTCCCTCCCCCTCGCTCCCCCTCCCCCTCGCTCTCCCTCCCCTCCCACTCGCTCTCCCCCCCCTCCCACTCGCTCTCCCCCCCCCCTCCCACTCGCTCTCCCCCCCCTCCCACTCGCTCTCCCTCCCACTCGCTCTCCCTCCCCTCCCACTCGCTCTCCCTCCCCTCCCACTCGCTCGCCCTCCCCTCCCACTCGCTCGCCCTCCCCTCCCACTCGCTCGCCCCTCCCCCTCCCACTCGCTCGCCCTCCCCTCCCACTCGCTCGCCCTCCCCTCCCACTCGCTCGCCCTCCCCTCCCACTCGCTAGCCCTCCCCTCCCACTCGCTCTCCCTCCCCTCGCACTCGCTCTCCCTCCCCTCGCACTCGCTCTCCCTCCCCTCGCACTCGCTCTCCCTCCCCTCGCACTCGCTCTCCCTCCCCTCGCACTCGCTCTCCCTCCCCTCGCACTCGCTCTCCCTCCCCTCGCACTCGCTCTCCCTCCCCTCGCACTCGCTCTCCCTCCCCTCGCACTCGCTCTCCCTCCCCTCGCACTCGCTCTCCCTCCCCTCGCACTCGCTCTCCCTCCCCTCGCACTCGCTCTCCCTCCCCTCGCACTCGCTCTCCCTCCCCTCGCACTCGCTCTCCCTCACCTCGCACTCGCTCTCCCTCCCCTCGCACTCGCTCTCCCTCCCCTCGCACTCGCTCGCCCTCCCCTCGCACTCGCTCTCCCTCCCTCGCACTCGCTCTCCCTCCCCTCGCACTCGCTCTCCATCCCCTCGCACTCGCTCTCCCTCCCCCTCGCACTCGCTCTCCCTCCCCCTCGCACTCGCTCTCCCTCGCACTCGCTCTCCCTCCCCCTCGCACTCGCTCTCCCTCCCCTCACACTCGCTCTCCCTCCCCTCACACTCGCTCTCCCTCCCCTCACACTCGCTCTCCCTCCCCTCACACTCGCTCTCCCTCTCCTCACACTCGCTCTCCCTCTCCTCACTCGCTCTCCCCTCTCCTCACACTCGCTCTCCCTCCCCTCACACTCGCTCTCCCTCCCTCACACTCGCTCTCCCTCCCCTCACACTCGCTCTCCCTCCCCTCCCCCTCCCCTCCCACTCGCTTTCCCTACCCTCCCACTCGCTCTCCCTCCCACTCGCTCGCCCTCCCCTCACACTCGCTCGCCCTCTCCTCACACTCGCTCTCCCTCTCCTGCTCCCTCCCCTCACGCTCCCTCCACTCGCGCTCTCTCTTACTCTCATCGCGCTCGCTCTACCTCTCTTCGCGATCGCTCTCCCTCTCCTCGCGCTCGCTCTCCCTCTCCTCGCGCTCGCTCGCCCTCTCCCTCCCCTCGCACTCGCTCTCCCTCCCCTCGCACTCGCTCTCCCTCCCCTCGCACTCGCTCTCCCTCCCCTCGCACTCGCTCTCCCTCCCCTCGCACTCGCTCTCCCTCCCCTCCCCTCGCTCCTCGCTCTCCCTCCCCTCGCACTCGCTCTCCCTCCCCTCGCACTCGCTCTCCCTCCCCTCGCACTCGCTCTCCCTCCCCTCGCACTCGCTCTCCCTCCCCTCGCACTCGCTCTCCCTCCCCTCGCACTCGCTCTCCCTCCCCTCGCACTCGCTCTCCCTCCCCTCGCACTCGCTCTCCCTCCCCTCGCACTCGCTCTCCCTCACCTCGCACTCGCTCTCCCTCCCCTCGCACTCGCTCTCCCTCCCCTCGCACTCGCTCGCCCTCCCCTCGCACTCGCTCTCCCTCCCCTCGCACTCGCTCTCCCTCCCCTCGCACTCGCTCTCCATCCCCTCGCACTCGCTCTCCCTCCCCCTCGCACTCGCTCTCCCTCCCCCTCGCACTCGCTCTCCCTCGCACTCGCTCTCCCTCCCCCTCGCACTCGCTCTCCCTCCCCCTCGCACTCGCTCTCCCTCCCCCTCGCACTCGCTCTCCCTCCCCTCGCACTCGCTCGCCCTCCCCTCGCACTCGCTCGCCCTCCCCTCGCACTCGCTCGCCCTCCCCTCGCACTCGCTCTCCCTCCCCTCGCACTCGCTCTCCCTCCCCTCGCACTCGCTCTCCCTCCCCTCGCACTCGCTCTCCCTCCCCTCGCACTCGCTCTCCCTCCCCTCGCACTCGCTCTCCCTCCCCTCGCACTCGCTCTCCCTCCCCTCCCACTCGCTCTCCCTCCCCTCCCACTCGCTCTCCCTCCCCTCCCACTCGATCTCCCTCCCCTCCCACTCGCTCTCCCTCCCCTCCCACTCGCTCTCCCTCCCCTCACACTCGCTCTCCCTCCCCTCACACTCGCTCTCCCTCCCCTCACCCTCGCTCTCCCTCCCCTCACACTCGCTCTCCCCTCACACTCGCTCTCCCTCCCCTCACACTCGCTCTCCCTCCCCTCACACTCGCTCTCCCTCTCCTCACACTCGCCCTCTCCTCACACTCGCTCTCCCTCCCCTCACACTCGCTCTCCCTCCCCTCACACTCGCTCTCCCTCTCCTCACACTCGCTCTCCCATCCCCTCACACTCGCACTCCCCTCTCCTCACACTCGCTCTCCCCTCTCCTCACACTCGCTCTCCCCTCTCCTCACACTCGCTCTCCCCTCTCCTCACACTCGCTCTTCCCTCCCCTCACACTCGCTCTCCCTCCCCTCACACTCGCTCTCCCTCCCCTCACACTCGCTCTCCCTCCCCTCACACTCGCTCTCCCTCCCCTCACACTCGCTCTCCCTCCCCTCACACTCGCTCTCCCTCCCCTCACACTCGCTCTCCCTCCCCTCACACTCGCTCTCCCTCCCCTCACACTCGCTCTCCCTCCCCTCACACTCGCTCTCCCTCCCCTCACACTCGCTCTCCCTCCCCTCACACTCGCTCTCCCTCCCCTCACACTCGCTCTCCCTCCCCTCACACTCGCTCTCCCTCCCCTCACACTCGCTCTCCCTCCCCTCACACTCGCTCTCCCTCCCCTCACCCTCGCTCTCCCTCCCCTCACACTCGCTCACCCCTCACACTCGCTCTCCCTCCCCTCACACTCGCTCTCCCTCCCCTCACACTCGCTCTCCCTCTCCTCACACTCGCCCTCTCCTCACACTCGCTCTCCCTCCCCTCACACTCGCTCTCTCTCCCCTCACACTCGCTCTCCCTCTCCTCACACTCGCTCTCCCTCTCCTCACACTCGCTCTCCCCTCTCCTCACACTCGCTCTCCCTCTCCTCACACTCGCTCTCCCATCCCCTCTCACTCGCACTCCCCTCTCCTCACACTCGCTCTCCCCTCTCCTCACACTCGCTCTCCCCTCTCCTCACACTCGCTCTTCCCTCTCCTCACACTCGCTCTCCCTCCCCTCACACTCGCTCTCCCTCCCCTCACACTCGCTCTCCCCCTCTCCTCACACTCGCTCGCGCTCTCCTCACACTCGCTCGCCCTCTCCTCACATTCGCTTTCCCTCTCCTCACACTCGCTCTCCCTCTCCTCACACTCGCTCTCCCTCTCCTTACACTCGCTCTCCCTCTCCTCACACTCCCTCCCCTCACACTCCCTCCCCTCACACTCGCTCTTCCTCTCATCACGCTCGCTCTACCTCTCTTCACACTCGCTCTCCCTCTCCTCACACTCGCTCTCCCTCTCCTCACACTCGCTCTCCCTCTCCTCACACTCGCTCTCCCTCTCCTCACACTCGCCCTCTCCCTCACCTCACACTCGCTCTCCCTCCCCTCACACTCGCTCTCCCTCCCCTCACACTCGCTCTCCCTCCCCTCACACTCGCCCTCTCCTCACACTCGCTCTCCCTCTCCTCACACTCGCTCTCCCTCCTCACACTCGCACTCCCTCCCCACACTCGCTCTCCCTCCCCTCACACTCGCTCTCACTCCCTACACTCGCTCTCCCTCCCCTCACTCGCTCTCCCTCCCCTCGCACTCGCTCTCCCTCCCCTCGCACTCGCTCTCCCTCTCCTCGCACTCGCTCTCCCCTCTCCTCGCACTCCCCTCTCCTCGCACTCGCCCTCCCTCTCCTCGCCTCTCGCCCGCCCTCTCCTCGCGCTCGCCCGCCCTCTCCTCGCGCTCGCTCTCCCTCTGCTCGCGCTCGCCCTCCCTCTCCTCGCGCTCGCCCTCCCTCTCCTCGCGCTCGCTCTCCCCTCTCCTCGCGCTCGCTCTCCCTCTCCCCTCTCCTAGCACTCGCTCTCCCCTCTCCTCACACTCCTTCTCCCTCCCCTCACACTCGCACTCCCTCCTCACACTCGCTCTCCCTCCCCACACTCGCTCTCCCTCCCCTCACTCGCTCTCCCTCCCCTCACACTCGCTCTCCCTCCCCTCACTCGTTCTCCCTCCCTCACACTCGCTCTCCCTCTCCTCACACTCGTTCTCCCTCCCCTCCCACTCGTTCTCCCTCCTCACTCGCACTCGCTCTCCCTCCCCTCGCACTCGCTCTCCCTCCCCTCGCACTCGCTCTCCCTCCCCTCGCACTCGCTCTCCCTCCCCTCGCACTCGCTCTCCCTCCCCTCGCACTCGCTCTCCCTCCCCCTCGCACTCGCTCTCCTCCCCTCGCACTCGCTCTCCCTCCCCTCGCACTCGCTCTCCCTCCCCTCGCACTCGCTCTCCCTCCCCTCGCACTCGCTCTCCCTCCCCTCGCACTCGCTCTCCCTCCCCTCGCACTCGCTCTCCCTCCCCTCGCACTCGCTCTCCCTCCCCTCGCACTCGCTCTCTCCCTCCCCTCGCACTCGCTCTCCCTCCCCTCGCACTCGCTCTCCCTCCCCTCGCACTCGCTCTCCCTCCCCTCGCACTCGCTCTCCCTCCCCTCGCACTCGCTCTCCCTCCCCTCGCACTCGCTCTCCCTCCCTCGCACTCGCTCTCCCTCCCCTCGCACTCGCTCTCCCCTCCCCTCGCACTCGCTCTCCCTCCCCTCGCACTCGCTCTCCCTCCCCTCGCACTCGCTCTCCCTCCCCTCGCACTCGCTCTCCCTCCCCTCGCACTCGCTCTCCCTCCCCTCGCACTCGCTCTCCCTCCCCTCGCACTCGCTCTCCCTCCCCTCGCACTCGCTCTCCCTCCCCTCGCACTCGCTCTCCCTCCCCTCGCACTCGCTCTCCCTCCCCTCGCACTCGCTCTCCCTCCCCTCGCACTCGCTCTCCCTCCCCTCGCACTCGCTCTCCCTCCCCTCGCACTCGCTCTCCCTCCCCTCGCACTCGCTCTCCCTCCCCTCGCACTCGCTCTCCCTCCCCTCGCACTCGCTCTCCCTCCCCTCACACTCGCTCTCCCTCCCCTCACACTCGCTCTCCCTCCCCGCACACTCGCTCTCCCTCCCCTCACACTCGCGCTCTCCTCCCCTCACACTCGCTCTCCCTCCCCTCACACTCGCTCTCCCTCCCCCTCACACTCGCTCTCCGCTCCCCTCACACTCGCTCTCCCTCCCGCACACTCGCTCTCTCCTCCCGCTCACACTCGCTCTCCCTCCCTCACACTCGCTCTCCCTCCCCTCACACTCGCTCTCACCTCCCCTCACACTCGCTCTCCCTCTCCCTCACACTCGCTCTCCCTCTCCTCACTCGCTCTCCCTCTCCTCACACTCGCTCTCCCTCCCCTCACACTCGCTCTCCCTCCCCTCACACTCGCTCTCCCTCCCCTCCCCCTCCCCTCCCACTCGCTCTCCCTACCCTCCCACTCGCTCTCCCTCCCACTCGCTCGCCCTCCCCTCACACTCGCTCGCCCTCTCCTCACACTCGCTCTCCCTCTCCTGCTCCCTTCCCTCTCCTGCTCCCTCCCCTCACGCTCCCTCCACTCGCGCTCTCTCTTACTCTCATCGCGCTCGCTCTACCTCTCTTCGCGATCGCTCTCCCTCTCCTCGCGCTCGCTCTCCCTCTCCTCGCGCTCGCTCGCCCTCCTCCCTCCCCTCGCACTCGCTCTCCCTCCCCTCGCACTCGCCCTCCCCTCGCACTCGCCCTCCCCTCGCACTCGCTCTCCCTCCCCTCGCTCTCCCTCCCCTCGCTCTCCCTCCCACTCGCTCTCCCTCCCCCTCGCTCCCCCTCCCCCTCGCTCTCCCTCCCCTCCCGCTCGCTCTCCCCCCCCCTCCCGCTCGCTCTCCCCCCCTCCCGCTCGCTCTCCCCCCCCCTCCCGCTCGCTCTCCCCCCCCTCCCGCTCGCTCTCCCTCCCACTCGCTCTCCCTCCCCTCCCACTCGCTCGCCCTCCCCTCCCACTCGCTCGCCCTCCCCTCCCACTCGCTCGCCTTCCCCTCCCACTCGCTCGCCCTCCCCTCCCACTCGCTCGCCCTCCCCTCGCACTCGCTCTCCCTCCCCTCGCACTCGCTCTCCCTCCCCTCGCACTCGCTCTCCCTCCCCTCGCACTCGCTCTCCCTCCCCTCGCACTCGCTCTCCCTCCCCTCGCACTCGCTCTCCCTCCCCTCGCACTCGCTCTCCCTCCCCTCGCACTCGCTCTCCCTCCCCTCGCACTCGCTCTCCCTCCCCTCGCACTCGCTCTCCCTCCCCTCGCACTCGCTCTCCCTCCCCTCGCACTCGCTCTCCCTCCCCTCGCACTCGCTCTCCCTCCCCTCGCACTCGCTCTCCCTCCCCTCGCACTCGCTCTCCCTCCCCTCGCACTCGCTCTCCCTCCCCTCACCCTCGCTCTCCCTCCCCTCACACTCGCTCTCCCCTCACACTCGCTCTCCCTCCCCTCACACTCGCTCTCCCTCCCCTCACACTCGCTCTCCCTCCCCTCACACTCGCTCTCCCTCTCCTCACACTCGCCCTCTCCTCACACTCGCTCTCCCTCCCCTCACACTCGCTCTCCCTCCCCTCACACTCGCTCTCCCTCTCCTCACACTCGCTCTCCCTCTCCTCACACTCGCTCTCCCCTCTCCTCACACTCGCTCTCCCTCTGCTCACACTCGCTCTCCCATCCCCTCACACTCGCACTCCCCTCTCCTCACACTCGCTCTCCCCTCTCCTCACACTCGCTCTCCCCTCTCCTCACACTCGCTCTCCCTCCCCTCACACTCGCTCTCCCTCCCCTCACACTCGCTCTCCCTCCCCTCACACTCGCTCTCCCTCCCCTCACACTCGCTCTCCCTCCCCTCACACTCGCACTCCCTCCCCTCACACTCGCTCTCCCTCCCCTCACACTCGCTCTCCCTCCCCTCACACTCGCTCTCCCTCCCCTCACACTCGCTCTCCCTCCCCTCACACTCGCTCTCCCTCCCCTCACACTCGCTCTCCCTCCCCTCACACTCGCTCTCCCTCCCCTCACACTCGCTCTCCCTCCCCTCACACTCGCTCTCCCTCCCCTCACCCTCGCTCTCCCTCCCCTCACACTCGCTCTCCCCCTCACACTCGCTCTCCCTCCCTTCACACTCGCTCTCCCTCCCCTCACACTCGCTCTCCCTCTCCTCACACTCGCCCTCTCCTCACACTCGCTCTCCCTCACCTCACACTCGCTCTCCCTCCCCTCACACTCGCTCTCCCTCTCCTCACACTCGCTCTCCCTCTCCTCACACTCGCTCTCCCCTCTCCTCACACTCGCTCTCCCTCTCCTCACACTCGCTCTCCCATCCCCTCACACTCGCACTCCCCTCTCCTCACACTCGCTCTCCCCTCTCCTCACACTCGCTCTCCCCTCTCCTCACACTCGCTCTCCCCTCTCCTCACACTCGCTCTTCCCTCTCCTCACACTCGCTCTCCCTCCCCTCACACTCGCTCTCCCTCCCCTCACACTCGCTCTCCCTCCCCTCACACTCGCTCTCCCTCCCCTCACACTCGCTCTCCCTCTCCTCACACTCGCTCTCCCCTCTCCTCACACTCGCTCGCCCTCTCCTCACACTCGCTCGCCCTCTCCTCACATTCGCTTTCCCTCTCCTCACACTCGCTCTCCCTCTCCTCACACTCGCTCTCCCTCTCCTTACACTCGCTCTCCCTCTCCTCACACTCCCTCCCCTCACACTCCCTCCCCTCACACTCGCTCTTCCTCTCATCACGCTCGCTCTACCTCTCTTCACACTCGCTCTCCCTCTCCTCACACTCGCTCTCCCTCTCCTCACACTCGCTCTTCCTCTCCTCACACTCGCTCTCCCTCTCCTCACACTCGCCCTCTCCCTCACCTCACACTCGCTCTCCCTCCCCTCACACTCGCTCTCCCTCCCCTCACACTCGCTCTCCCTCCCCTCACACTCGCCCTCTCCTCACACTCGCTCTCCCTCTCCTCACACTCGCTCTCACTCCCTACACTCGCTCTCCCTCCCCTCACTCGCTCTCCCTCCCCTCGCACTCGCTCTCCCTCTCCTCGCACTCGCTCTCCCTCTCCTCGCACTCGCTCTCCCCTCTCCTCGCACTCGCCCTCCCTCTCCTCGCTCTCGCCCGCCCTCTCCTCGCGCTCGCCCGCCCTCTCCTCGCGCTCGCCCTCCCTCTGCTCGCGCTCGCCCTCCCTCTCCTCGCGCTCGCCCTCCCTCTCCTCGCGCTCGCCCTCCCCTCTCCTCGCGCTCGCTCTCCCTCTCCTCGCGCTCGCTCTCCCTCTCCCCTCTCCTCGCACTCGCTCTCCCTCTCCTCACACTCCTTCTCCCTCCCCTCACACTCGCACTCCCTCCCCACACTCGCTCTCCCTCCCCACACTCGCTCTCCCTCCCCTCACTCGCTCTCCCTCCCCTCACACTCGCTCTCCCTCCCCTCACTCGTTCTCCCTCCCCTCACACTCGCTCTCCCTACCCTCACACTCGCTCTCCCTCTCCTCACACTCGTTCTCCCTCCCCTCCCACTCGCTCTCCCTCCTCACTCGCACTCGCTCTCCCTCCCCTCGCACTCGCTCTCCCTCCCCTCGCACTCGCTCTCCCCTCGCACTCGCTCTCCCTCCCCTCGCTCTCCCTCCCCTCGCACTCGCTCTCCCTCCCCTCGCACTCGCTCTCCCTCCCCTCGCACTCGCTCTCCCTCCCCTCGCACTCGCTCTCCCTCCCCTCGCACTCGCTCTCCCTCCCCTCGCACTCGCTCTCCCTCCCCTCGCACTCGCTCTCCCTCCCCTCGCACTCGCTCTCCCTCCCCTCGCACTCGCTCTCCCTCCCCTCGCACTCGCTCTCCCTCCCCTCGCACTCGCTCTCCCTCCCCTCGCACTCGCTCTCCCTCCCCTCGCACTCGCTCTCCCTCCCCTCGCACTCGCTCTCCCTCCCCTCGCACTCGCTCTCCCTCCCCTCGCACTCGCTCTCCCTCCCCTCGCACTCGCTCTCCCTCCCCTCGCACTCGCTCTCCCTCCCCTCGCACTCGCTCTCCCTCCCCTCGCACTCGCTCTCCCTCCCCTCGCACTCGCTCTCCCTCCCCTCGCACTCGCTCTCCCTCCCCTCGCACTCGCTCTCCCTCCCCTCGCACTCGCTCTCCCTCCCCTCGCACTCGCTCTCCCTCCCCTCGCACTCGCTCTCCCTCCCCTCGCACTCGCTCTCCCTCCCCTCGCACTCGCTCTCCCTCCCCTCGCACTCGCTCTCCCTCCCCTCGCACTCGCTCTCCCTCCCCTCCCACTCGCTCTCCCTCCCCTCCCACTCGCTCTCCCTCCCCTCCCACTCGCTCTCCCTCCCCTCCCACTCGCTCTCCCTCCCCTCCCACTCGCTCTCCCTCCCCTCCCACTCGCTCTCCCTCCCCTCACACTCGCTCTCCCTCCCCTCACACTCGCTCTCCCTCCCCTCACACTCGCTCTCCCTCCCCTCACACTCGCTCTCCCTCCCCTCACACTCGCTCTCCCTCCCCTCACACTCGCTCTCCCTCCCCTCACACTCGCTCTCCCTCCCCTCACACTCGCTCTCCCTCCCCTCACACTCGCTCTCCCTCCCCTCACACTCGCTCTCCCTCCCCTCACACTCGCTCTCCCTCCCCTCACACTCGCTCTCCCTCTCCTCACACTCGCTCTCCCTCTCCTCACTCGCTCTCCCCTCTCCTCACACTCGCTCTCCCTCCCCTCACACTCGCTCTCCCTCCCCTCACACTCGCTCTCCCTCCCCTCACACTCGCTCTCCCTCCCCTCCCCCTCCCCTCCCACTCGCTTTCCCTACCCTCCCACTCGCTCTCCCTCCCACTCGCTCGCCCTCCCCTCACACTCGCTCGCCCTCTCCTCACACTCGCTCTCCCTCTCCTGCTCCCTCCCCTCACGCTCCCTCCACTCGCGCTCTCTCTTACTCTCATCGCGCTCGCTCTACCTCTCTTCGCGATCGCTCTCCCTCTCCTCGCGCTCGCTCTCCCTCTCCTCGCGCTCGCTCGCCCTCTCCCTCCCCTCGCACTCGCTCTCCCTCCCCTCGCACTCGCCCTCCCCTCGCACTCGCCCTCCCCTCGCACTCGCTCTCCCTCCCATCGCTCTCCCTCCCCTCGCTCTCCCTCCCACTCGCTCTCCCTCCCCCTCGCTCCCCCTCCCCCTCGCTCTCCCTCCCCTCCCACTCGCTCTCCCCCCCCCTCCCACTCGCTCTCCCCCCCCTCCCACTCGCTCTCCCCCCCCTCCCACTCGCTCTCCCTCCCACTCGCTCTCCCTCCCCTCCCACTCGCTCGCCCTCCCCTCCCACTCGCTCGCCCTCCCCTCCCACTCGCTCGCCCTCCCCTCCCACTCGCTCGCCCTCCCCTCCCACTCGCTCGCCCTCCCCTCCCACTCGCTCGCCCTCCCCTCCCACTCGCTCTCCCTCCCCTCGCACTCGCTCTCCCTCCCCTCGCACTCGCTCTCCCTCCCCTCGCACTCGCTCTCCCTCCCCTCGCACTCGCTCTCCCTCCCCTCGCACTCGCTCTCCCTCCCCTCGCACTCGCTCTCCCTCCCCTCGCACTCGCTCTCCCTCCCCTCGCACTCGCTCTCCCTCCCCTCGCACTCGCTCTCCCTCCCCTCGCACTCGCTCTCCCTCCCCTCGCACTCGCTCTCCCTCCCCTCGCACTCGCTCTCCCTCCCCTCGCACTCGCTCTCCCTCCCCTCGCACTCGCTCTCCCTCCCCTCGCACTCGCTCTCCCTCCCCTCGCACTCGCTCTCCCTCCCCTCGCACTCGCTCTCCCTCACCTCGCACTCGCTCTCCCTCCCCTCGCACTCGCTCTCCCTCCCCTCGCACTCGCTCGCCCTCCCCTCGCACTCGCTCTCCCTCCCCTCGCACTCGCTCTCCCTCCCCTCGCACTCGCTCTCCATCCCCTCGCACTCGCTCTCCCTCCCCCTCACACTCGCTCTCCCTCTCCTCACACTCGCTCTCCCCTCTCCTCACACTCGCTCTCCCTCTCCTCACACTCGCTCTCCCATCCCCTCACACTCGCACTCCCCTCTCCTCACACTCGCTCTCCCCTCTCCTCACACTCGCTCTCCCCTCTCCTCACACTCGCTCTCCCCTCTCCTCACACTCGCTCTTCCCTCTCCTCACACTCGCTCTCCCTCCCCTCACACTCGCTCTCCCTCCCCTCACACTCGCTCTCCCTCCCCTCACACTCGCTCTCCCTCCCCTCACACTCGCTCTCCCTCTCCTCACACTCGCTCTCCCCTCTCCTCACACTCGCTCGCCCTCTCCTCACACTCGCTCGCCCTCTCCTCACATTCGCTTTCCCTCTCCTCACACTCGCTCTCCCTCTCCTCACACTCGCTCTCCCTCTCCTTACACTCGCTCTCCCTCTCCTCACACTCCCTCCCCTCACACTCCCTCCCCTCACACTCGCTCTTCCTCTCATCACGCTCGCTCTACCTCTCTTCACACTCGCTCTCCCTCTCCTCACACTCGCTCTCCCTCTCCTCACACTCGCTCTTCCTCTCCTCACACTCGCTCTCCCTCTCCTCACACTCGCCCTCTCCCTCACCTCACACTCGCTCTCCCTCCCCTCACACTCGCTCTCCCTCCCCTCACACTCGCTCTCCCTCCCCTCACACTCGCCCTCTCCTCACACTCGCTCTCCCTCTCCTCACACTCGCTCTCACTCCCTACACTCGCTCTCCCTCCCCTCACTCGCTCTCCCTCCCCTCGCACTCGCTCTCCCTCTCCTCGCACTCGCTCTCCCTCTCCTCGCACTCGCTCTCCCCTCTCCTCGCACTCGCCCTCCCTCTCCTCGCTCTCGCCCGCCCTCTCCTCGCGCTCGCCCGCCCTCTCCTCGCGCTCGCCCTCCCTCTGCTCGCGCTCGCCCTCCCTCTCCTCGCGCTCGCCCTCCCTCTCCTCGCGCTCGCCCTCCCCTCTCCTCGCGCTCGCTCTCCCTCTCCTCGCGCTCGCTCTCCCTCTCCCCTCTCCTCGCACTCGCTCTCCCTCTCCTCACACTCCTTCTCCCTCCCCTCACACTCGCACTCCCTCCCCACACTCGCTCTCCCTCCCCACACTCGCTCTCCCTCCCCTCACTCGCTCTCCCTCCCCTCACACTCGCTCTCCCTCCCCTCACTCGTTCTCCCTCCCCTCACACTCGCTCTCCCTACCCTCACACTCGCTCTCCCTCTCCTCACACTCGTTCTCCCTCCCCTCCCACTCGCTCTCCCTCCTCACTCGCACTCGCTCTCCCTCCCCTCGCACTCGCTCTCCCTCCCCTCGCACTCGCTCTCCCCTCGCACTCGCTCTCCCTCCCCTCGCTCTCCCTCCCCTCGCACTCGCTCTCCCTCCCCTCGCACTCGCTCTCCCTCCCCTCGCACTCGCTCTCCCTCCCCTCGCACTCGCTCTCCCTCCCCTCGCACTCGCTCTCCCTCCCCTCGCACTCGCTCTCCCTCCCCCTCGCACTCGCTCTCCCTCCCCTCGCACTCGCTCTCCCTCCCCTCGCACTCGCTCTCCCTCCCCTCGCACTCGCTCTCCCTCCCCTCGCACTCGCTCTCCCTCCCCTCGCACTCGCTCTCCCTCCCCTCGCACTCGCTCTCCCTCCCCTCGCACTCGCTCTCCCTCCCCTCGCACTCGCTCTCCCTCCCCTCGCACTCGCTCTCCCTCCCCTCGCACTCGCTCTCCCTCCCCTCGCACTCGCTCTCCCTCCCCTCGCACTCGCTCTCCCTCCCCTCGCACTCGCTCTCCCTCCCCTCGCACTCGCTCTCCCTCCCCTCGCACTCGCTCTCCCTCCCCTCGCACTCGCTCTCCCTCCCCTCGCACTCGCTCTCCCTCCCCTCGCACTCGCTCTCCCTCCCCTCGCACTCGCTCTCCCTCCCCTCGCACTCGCTCTCCCTCCCCTCGCACTCGCTCTCCCTCCCCTCGCACTCGCTCTCCCTCCCCTCGCACTCGCTCTCCCTCCCCTCGCACTCGCTCTCCCTCCCCTCGCACTCGCTCTCCCTCCCCTCCCACTCGCTCTCCCTCCCCTCCCACTCGCTCTCCCTCCCCTCCCACTCGCTCTCCCTCCCCTCACACTCGCTCTCCCTCCCCTCACACTCGCTCTCCCTCCCCTCACACTCGCTCTCCCTCCCCTCACACTCGCTCTCCCTCCCCTCACACTCGCTCTCCCTCCCCTCACACTCGCTCTCCCTCCCCTCACACTCGCTCTCCCTCCCCTCACACTCGCTCTCCCTCCCCTCACACTCGCTCTCCCTCCCCTCACACTCGCTCTCCCTCCCCTCACACTCGCTCTCCCTCCCCTCACACTCGCTCTCCCTCTCCTCACACTCGCTCTCCCTCTCCTCACTCGCTCTCCCCTCTCCTCACACTCGCTCTCCCTCCCCTCACACTCGCTCTCCCTCCCCTCACACTCGCTCTCCCTCCCCTCACACTCGCTCTCCCTCCCCTCCCCCTCCCCTCCCACTCGCTTTCCCTACCCTCCCACTCGCTCTCCCTCCCACTCGCTCGCCCTCCCCTCACACTCGCTCGCCCTCTCCTCACACTCGCTCTCCCTCTCCTGCTCCCTCCCCTCACGCTCCCTCCACTCGCGCTCTCTCTTACTCTCATCGCGCTCGCTCTACCTCTCTTCGCGATCGCTCTCCCTCTCCTCGCGCTCGCTCTCCCTCTCCTCGCGCTCGCTCGCCCTCTCCCTCCCCTCGCACTCGCTCTCCCTCCCCTCGCACTCGCCCTCCCCTCGCACTCGCCCTCCCCTCGCACTCGCTCTCCCTCCCATCGCTCTCCCTCCCCTCGCTCTCCCCTCCCACTCGCTCTCCCTCCCCCTCGCTCCCCCTCCCCCTCGCTCTCCCTCCCCTCCCACTCGCTCTCCCCCCCCTCCCACTCGCTCTCCCCCCCCTCCCACTCGCTCTCCCCCCCCTCCCACTCGCTCTCCCTCCCACTCGCTCTCCCTCCCCTCCCACTCGCTCTCCCTCCCCTCCCACTCGCTCGCCCTCCCCTCCCACTCGCTCGCCCTCCCCTCCCACTCGCTCGCCCTCCCCTCCCACTCGCTCGCCCTCCCCTCCCACTCGCTCGCCCTCCCTCCACTCGCTCGCCCTCCCCTCCACTCGCTCGCCCTCCCCTCCACTCGCTCTCCCTCCCCTCGCACTCGCTCTCCCTCCCCTCGCACTCGCTCTCCCTCCCCTCGCACTCGCTCTCCCTCCCCTCGCACTCGCTCTCCCTCCCCTCGCACTCGCTCTCCCTCCCCTCGCACTCGCTCTCCCTCCCCTCGCACTCGCTCTCCCTCCCCTCGCACTCGCTCTCCCTCCCCTCGCACTCGCTCTCCCTCCCCTCGCACTCGCTCTCCCTCCCCTCGCACTCGCTCTCCCTCCCCTCGCACTCGCTCTC